>NW_008656993.1:0-32228 GCF_000695815.1 Acanthisitta chloris | reverse complement strand
ACTGGGCATAACTTTCCCTCCTGTTCTTCCACTAAACTTTGCTTTTGGGCCAGAACAGATGCAGTTCCTTGTGGCTGTAAGAAAGGGAGCACTCTTTTAAGTAATTACTGGTTCTGTATGCAACCAGGAAAATGAACAAACTCTGTTCTACTCTGACTTGGAACCAATCAAACCCACAGAATAAATAAAGAAGGTTTTGTTAAGTTAGCAGCACATGTGTGTAAGCAAGATGACATACAGAGAGAGCCAAGTGTGAATACAAGAAATCAGGCCAAGTGGTACAGGGGAGAGGAATCCAGTTTAAGATTATACAACATCCAGTTCAAGATTTTTTAATCCAGTTTATTAAATATTGCTTTTTGGGGACATGTTTACAACAAGCCCAAATAAATTGTTTAAGGATTCAAAGCAGTCATATTAAAATACAGCTTCAATATAAAGTTTGTCACAGTTTTACAGTATTCAAAAATGACAGACCTGCCTTAAAAAAAGACTATTACACCAAAACATAAGAAAAAACAGAAAAAACAAACAAGTTTGGCATTTTCATAATCTTTATAGTATAAAACAGAATATTAAATCTATTACCAGCAAGCTGATACTTCAATCTATTACCTAGTCTGAAGTGTCTCCCATCAAAACACACTATACAACAGCACTATACAAAAGTCGTGGTGATACTCATGTGATGAAAGTGCATCCCTGAAAGTTTGCCAGTTTATAGTTAGCTCTTAAAAAAAAAAAAGGTAAAGTAAAACATCCTCTTTTAACCGAAGGCTTTATGTAATTTTTTATTTTTTTTTTTTTTTTTTGCTGTTCTGTCTCACTTTCAGCCTTCTTTTAAAAGTGTCTAGGGACGCCCACCAGGGGGCAGCGTAAGATTAACCATCAAATCACGAACGGCTGCAAATATTGTGCATTCACCTGGAACAGGGAAAAGAGAAAGGTTAGGATCGCGCCCCGCACAGCCCTTCAGCAGCCCCGAGCCCCGCAGGGCACTGCGCTCCCGATCCCAACCCCTCGGGCTCGGCTGGGTGTGCACATGGCTCCAACTGCAACCAGCTCTGAGGCTTTAACTGCTGTTGAATGTCAGATTGAGTCTCTGCTAGTTTGCTGCACGTCCCCATTTATCTGTATGTTATTTACTAAAAGCACCAAATCTTACTCAAACTCCCAACCTGTCCAAGTTTTAGTTCCGTTCATTATGAACGGAAACATTTCCAAAGACTCAATTCTGAGACAGCTGGAAGGTGTTTTCTGTCCTAAGCCTAGTCTTGGAAGCATCTCTAATTTCAAGACTGGGCAAAAGTCAGAAATCTGTTTCTTCCAGCCAAATTGGTCTGGCTCTACCCTCAACATCTAAACTGCAAAATAAACCACAGAGCAAGTGACTTGTGTTTCCAACAGCTGAGAGAGATCTGGTAAAGAGAGGCAAAACCAGCCACAGCTACCTCGAGTTCTGGAGACCAGACCTTGTTGGCAAAACCACACACACATCCTGAACAGCTTAGAGAAGTTAAAACCAACAGAAGCAAAAGGGTTTAATTAGAACAACACAAGGTGAAGGATCAGACAGTTGTAATTTTCATCTACTGTTTCCTGGTAAGAGAATACAATTAATAGCCACTGTTGTACCCTGGTCACTCTGGGCTCAATTTTTCCTGCGTATTTCAAGAAACATCAATTAGAAGACATTGAATTTTGCTGCTGAAGGAGCAACAGAGTGAGCAAAGAGGTAAGAGCAGAGCCTGTTGGGATGCATTAATCTGAACTGCCAAGCTAGGGATTCCCAAGATTATTTCGGGCAAGTCATTATCATATCAAAGCTACAAATCTGGGCTAAATACCATCTGAAAACCAGACACTGAAAAATGTTTAGTCTTGAAGTGCTTTAAGAAACATCACAAGTCCCTCGAGCTCCTCTCTAAGAGTCACCTCCAGTGGGGACCTTCATTTCCTCACAGACTGATGTCCACTACATACTGCAGGTTGTAGACTTACAGCTCAAGTGTAAAACCTGTTATTCCAGGGCACTGATTCCATCTCAGTTCATACAATTCCTTCCCCAAAGCAAAGTATTTTTTCCCATGGAGCCATAGGTAAAATGATTTCAGAAAGACAATGAGTCAACATTTTACTGTTAAACACAGCAGAATGTGTTTGCCCACAGATCTGAAAAGAAAACTCTTCCAAAAGAACTTACTTTTCAGGCACTACCATTTTATTAGGAGGAAAATTAAGCTGAATACAAAATACTTTCTCACAAAGAGAGAAAGGTAAAAAAGATACAGCCAAAACGAGGCAACACTGATTAGGAGTTACAACCAAAGTGGCAGTGGTATGGTATGTGCATGATGGGAGGCCCTGCCCCTTCCTCACTGAACACTCACAAATGCACTGCACCAAAATCCTGGGTGCAGAGCAGCAGCACCAGAAGAGGAAGGATATGCACCTGGGAACTCCAAGTACTGCTTTGTAAATCTGCCACCTAATCTACTTTCAGCTTTCAGTTGAAGATCCCACTTTGGCAGGGCAGTGGAAATAAATAACCAATCCATACAGACTCATTCTTTCTTCTAAAAGTTGGAGGAAGAACCACTCTAGAAATGTCCTCTGCTCAGCCAGCAGGAGATTGGCTACAGCTTCATTGTTCTGAATGCAGAGCCAGCCACACTCTGCCGGGCTAACATCCTGCTTGAGGCCACAAGCTCTTTTCCTATGCATTTTTTCCCCCCTGTCTATACTTTGCTCCCTGTACTGCAAACCCAAACTGCTTCAAAACCTGCATGACAAACAAAAATTGCCCATTCTGACCTGCCTAACAATCCCGAGAAAACATCTCACCTGCAACCTCAAGAGCAGCTTTGACAGTTGCTCCCTATGGTGTGGTTTTTGTGGAGGGTTTACTTTAAAACACAACTTAGTGCAGTGCAATCAGCAAAGCAAGGATCTGCCCTTCCCATACCAAGGGAACTCGGTGAGGAAGCACCTTCCAAAAGCAATTCCTGACGTTTAGTTAACATACTCTGAAATGAAAGTGCTACACAAACACCAGCTCTGTTACACACACAGAACTCTTACACGGAGCCACACGTGCCCTCAAGGCTATTTTCTCTCCTATTCACCTACACTATGACTACATGTGAAACAGAGAAAGCATGTGGGTTTAAATCTCATCACACTTCTCAGAAATGTCTGCATAACCACACCAATTTAAGATAAACATTGCTCTGGCAATAGAAATAATCCATCAAGCATAGTTAAAATTACTGCAGAACAATGAGATGCATAATTGTACAGAGCAGAAGGAGAATTCAACCTTTGGATTCACAACTTCAATCTATTCACTGGGTGATCAGAAAATGATTTTGTTCCTCAGCATGTAACTGCAGCAGAACTGAAAGTTATTGTTGTGTATGAGGACCCCCAAGCACTGCTCACAGACAACATGCTGCCCAGAGAACCTGCTCTTCAATGTTCAGAGACTAATGAAAGGTAAAGCATGACAAACGAGAGGGAAAGCAAAGCACAACGTTGCTCACAGTCACCTACAGGCCAAAGAACATTCAGAACAGCCTAGCTCAAACACTTCACAGCACATCTGGTGGACAGGACTGTGTGCACCTCTGCTAGTGGACACACTGACAAAGGGGGACACAATCACTCCACCCACTGTTTCATCACTCACAGCACGTGGACAAGTTCTGACAACTATTTTAACATCCCTTTATATTCTACTGAATAAATTCATAATTAGCCATGAAAACTGACACTTGGCCATAGCACATCTCTTGTGACTCGTTCTGGGCCCATTTGGTAAGAAGTGTGACTACTGAGCTGCAAGAGTTGGGGCCAACAAGAGGTGCATTCTATCACCTGGGCAGAACAGCAAAACTCAGCCTGAATCACCAGTGCAACTTTCTGCTGTGTTGCCAGTACTTGCTGTTCAGTTATGTATTGCCTGTCACATCAGGAGTTTGTAACCACTAAAGAAGTAAGATAGAAACCAAGAAGAATTCAGACTTAAGAGAGGTTTAGTTTTACACTGGAGATTTGTCACAGGTGTCTGGGTGAAGAGAATATATCTACTGGACATGTACAGTACCTGGTCGTGGTGAATTCAGTTCAGCAAACCTCTTTAGAATATTGCTAACCATCATTGGAGCAGCAACAGAAGAGTTCTGCTGCCTGGGAATGTCAGCCTGTTGCGTTGTACCCGAAGCCATATCATAAATAATTGGGACAATAATGCTAACAGCTTCCTGTGGGACTGTTGTTTTCTGTGTTAGCTGGAGCTGTGGGGAAAAACCCAAAAAGTGTGTTAAATTGAATGACCACATACTTCAGTGCAACTTCTGATACAGTTAAACACTCTGGGCAGCATGCACTTCCACCCCTCAGTTTTCAGACATCAATTCTGTACAAGAGAAGTTATCTGTCAGGTAGAGACTATTTTCCTCTCACCCTACAGTGAGCATTGCCTTGGAGACAACACTAATGTAGATTTGTTCTAAGCATCTCATTCCTGCCCTCCTCTCTCCGCACCACTAATGTGCACATCACCTCCCCTGAGTGGTTAGTGCCTCAAAGAAAAACAAAACACCCAGAAGCTGAGCACTTGAAAATGCAGCCCAGAGGGAGCTGAACTTTATATATTGTCAACATCCCTCCAAGAGCACAAATCATGAGGAGCTGCTGTGCTTTTGTAGGAAGGTGAATAGGAACATGAACCAAACTCATTACAAGAGACACACACAAATCCAGACTCCAAACAGCAGAGCAGTTGTGGTTATTACAGCTGTCAGGTGCAGTGTGCCTATGCTTTGCTGCTAACCCGTGATGATTTCAGAGCCATGCAGCCCACAGAATTTTAAAACAGGTATCTCTACTTACGAAAAACAACATTTTGGATTTCAGCACAACAGCAGGTGTTCCTGGGGGCGCAATTGGAGGAGCACTGGGAGGAATTGTTAAACAAAACTGCACATTCCATTTCAGCTGACTTGCCTGATCAGGGAACTGTTCAGAAAGCAGCACAGAGAAAGAACAGCAAAGGTCTCATGTCAGTGACATACATGGCTATGAACCAGGGAAGCACTAGAAAGTGGACTGTGCCTCTTTAGCTAAACCTGCAGATGTTGACAGGTTTAGCAAAGTCAGGAGAACTCTGAAAGAACTGAGCAGGGGGTAAACAAGAATAAAATCAGCAAGATTCTGGTCAGCCTATGCATGTGCCTGCAGTTTCTTAAAATCATCAGTTTAAAGGAGAAATTTGGGGAGTTTCCAGGAAAGCTAGTAGCAAAATGAAAACTTCTTTATTAATATTAAAAAGCATATATATAAATCTAGAGTCATTCATGTGCTTGTAGATAAAGATACACCACCTTTTAAAAAACCAAAACCCCACAGTTGGGTGAACTAAATAAATAAATGGCACAGATAACTTACCAGCTCCAGTTTCATGATGTGTACACAGTCCCTGAGGATGTGTGTGGGAGCCCCTAGCAGTTTTGTGAAGGCTATCAGGGTGTTTGCTTTGAAAGGTGGTCCTGCAACCTAAAGAAAGACACTATTTAGTAGTGCCTATTTAGATAAGAGCTGTGTCATTTAACATGTAACCAGCATGCACAGCTGGTAGCTTTACATCCTGCAGCTCTTACACATGCCAGAGATCAGCAGTACCACACCAACCACCACCAGAGATTAAAAGCAAAGCACAAAAATGTCAACACTGATGACTGGAGTACATACCCTTGTTTCAAAGAACTTCTCCAAAACCTGTAACTCCTCCGATTTCCACTGTCCTGTATTTTCAGGTGTTACCTTCAGTTGCAAGGTCTGGTTGGTTTTGGGATTGAGAGCAACCCTGCACTTCAGTGCCTCTGTCTTAAACATGATTACACCTGGTTCATTGGAGTTTATTAACTGTAGCTGCACAGAAAGAAGAATCACACTCAATTAGTCATTCATTAAGTAGCATCAACTCACACACACATACACACACTCACTCCCAGGTCTGCAGTGATAACCTCTTTCCACAAAGAAACATGTGGTATTTGTATACAGGTAAAACTGCCTTGAGAACTAAGCTTATGCAAGATTTGGCTTCTTTCTCTGTCACTGAATCCCTGCCAAAGAAGTGAAGAGGCACACACTGTCTGTCCCAAACCCTAAAGCAACATTTCTGACTGAGTAGTTCAGTTAATGTCAACTAGTAACTCATTTCCTGGGCAATTCTGCCAAGCAGTGGCATCCATAGAAACCCTGTGGCTGTTCTAGTTAACTCCCAATGGACAGGCCAAACTCACAGCAGCCACAGCACCTGAAAATCTGGTCAGAGTCTTGTGACCACGTCAGTTATCATATTTTACCTCACAAACAGATTTTTCACTTCTAATTTCATAGAATCATAGAATTTTAGGGGTTGGAATGGACCTGACAGGGCAGGGACACCTCCTCATTAGATCAGGTTGCTCAAGGCTCATCCAACCTGGCCCTGAACACTGCCAGGGATGGGGCTTCTACCAACTCCCTGGGCAACCTGTGTCAGTGTCTCACCACCCTCACAGGAAAAAACTTTTTCCTAATATCTAGCCTAAATTTCCCCTCCTTCAATTTGTACCTGTTACCCCTTGTCCTATCATTGCAGCTCCTACCAAAGAGTCCCTCTCTGGCTCCTTGTAGCCCCTTCAGATACTGAAAGGCTACTATGAGGTCTCCACACAACCTTGTCTTCTCCAGGCAAGAACTGTATGGAAAAGAAACTGAACTAAATGATTTTTCTACATTTTGACACTTTAGATGGCAAAATTCCAAGTATAGCACAAGCCTAACAGAAAATAGTTATTATATTTGAAGCATTTCAGTTTGTGCCTGATTTGAAAGACATGGAGTACAGAAGCATGAAACAGAAGAGCTGTGAAGTCACACTTGCAGGTCAATATTAAACCATACCGTTTCCTGTTGTATGATCCTCTGGAGATGCCTCCTCATAATAACTGATCCAAGGAATCTCTCAAGAGGGGAGCAGAGATAGCTGCCAGCTAGTCCTGGCACAAGCCCAGGGGTAGGGGAGGGCAAGAGCAGAATATTCAAGGCACTGTGGGTGAGGATTGTGGGAATGGAAGCAGCCCAAGAGCGCTGAGGTAGTTTCCGAGGCGGAGGCATGCTGGTCGGCATGGCTTGGGAACCTGCTGGGACAAAGCACTTGCAGTGAGGAAGGATTGAAGCTGAAACGTGTTCACTTTGATTGTTGTCACCATACATCAGTGAGTTCTCTGGGCCAAAGTTTAACCTTTATTTAAGAATTTGTCTGCCTAGTGATAGGCAACAGGTAGACAAACAATTAGTGTTGACCTTCCACCCATGCAAAGAGGAACATCCAAATCCTACTCCCCTCTCCTCTCTGCAGCATGCCAGCAGACAGCAGGTTTGCACAACAAACTCAATGAGACACAAAGATGGCTAAATCAATCGTGCAAGAGCAGCATTACAAATCTGTGATGTGAAAAGTTAGTATTTGGCTAGGCATATGTGCCTGGCATTGCTTTAATCCTGAAGACTTTTCTCCCAGTCACGGAGCTCAATAGTTTCAGACTGATTTCTGCACTGCAACGAGAGCTATCAATCCTGCTGATGTTTATGCTGTATGATTTAGCTCATTTTCCAATTTGTTGTAGAGGATTTGAACTAGGACAGAATAAAAAGCTTCATTTCCTTAGACATTTTACTGCACAAGGGCAGTAAGGACCGTTAGGCTAAAACTACCCCAAGAACTAGAGATGTTAAACATGAGTGTTTCCCAGTTTAAACACTGATAAAGAAGCCTACTTGTTCCAGCTCGTGGGGAATGAGAGGCATCAGGGACAGGTGAATGAAGGGAAGGGTTGGCTGGTGACATTCCAGGCATCCGTGCTGCTGGTGAAGGACCAGAGACCTGGGGAGATCCTGGCCAATTCCCTGTACGCTGACTGGGTGACATCATGGTGTATGGTGAGCTGGGGTCTATGGTACCTACAGATGTTACAAGACCATTAGTATTTCTTTGAAAAGTAAAAGGTTTGCTATTACAGAGATCTAAAAAAAAGGCTTACTAAAAATCTGTCAAGCATCAGAGTGTCTGCAAGCTTTTAGACTACATTTTACAACCATATGAAAAACATAATGGGGGGAGAGAGTAAAAATCAAGATACAGACTCAAGGGTTTTCAGGCTGTGTTTCTGAAAAAGTAAAATAAGAAAAGCAAATTGGCATGTTCAGCATGTAACAGGTTCTAAACTAAAAGGAGTTCTTGCCTACAGACTTGGACTTCTGGTGCTCCTTGGCAAATGAAACCCTCAGCTAGACTGCTCCTTATCTATTCAGTACCTTGAAGTTATCTGCAAAAGTAGCTCTGGATTTGTACTCTGCCATAGAGACTGAGCAGAACAAGCTCCTTAAACAGTCTGTTGTACATCTATCTCACTTTGTTCACCTTAGCAGTTAAACTGCTGTGTGAAAATTACCATCTGAACTGGCCATTTACTGTGATCTATAGAACAGTTTCCAGTGTGCTGTGATTACACAAACAATTGTTTTGGCAGCTTTCCAAGAAAACAACTTAATAAAGGAAACAGCTGAAAGTCACATGTAGGTATATCCAACCAAACAGACTTTGATAACACTGTCCAGTTGCAAGTGTTTGAATTTCTAACCTGTTCCAGTTATTTTTCCAGGAAATGTAAGCAGTGAAAATCCATTAACTAATTCAGCAAGAGATGATGCTCATTAAAAGCTGCAGCCACTGTTCTGCTACAAGACCACATGGAACTTCCCCACATTAGTAAGCAGAAAAGAGTGACTGACAGTCAGTTTTTAACATGTTAGGAACACCTGAACATGCCATGCAGCTACTTCTGACTACTGCTAAGACTTACACCCACATATACAGAAACAGCTACCTAAGCCAATTGCAAAACATGAACTTTTTCTCAATTAACTTAGGTCTGCTTCAGAAGACTTAACATCAAGAAAGCCAATCTGTCTTCCCTGTCACTACATACACACTTGTCAGTAAAGAACTCACCGTGTGGGCTGGCAAAGTTAGCTGTCTGTCCCATTGTGATTCCAAGAGAGGAAGGTGATGGAGTTGGACCGAAGGATGCTGGTGATGGTGCTCTTAAAGCTCCACTAGGTGAGCTTGCAGCATGCAAGTTTCCTGATCAAAGACATCACATCACTTGACACACACATTTCCCATCTTTCTGTTATATATTTTTCTATCAACTGCTACAGCTATCTCCTTTTTAAGGGAGACAACAAACAAGTTTTGAGAGAATTTGTTTTTGCACTCAAAGGCTTCATTATGTACATGCATGAACAGCATGTACATAATGAAAAATGTACAGCATTTTTCACACTGATTTACCACACAAAGGAAACTTCCCAAGATATTTGGCTTGAAGAATGGCATTTCCCCCCTTGCCCAGCTGAGATGTAAATATTTTCAGCTGTCATGCTACAACAGCTGGGAGCAGAAAGCAGAGCTTTGGTGATGAAAAGCTTCTCTGAAGGAGGAGGTATTGAAAATTAACAGGTTTTTGTCTGATCAAGTTATAAGCTGTAACAAACCAGTCCCAAATATTACACAGCTAAAGATGACAGTTTCACTGGATGTTTCTTCTAGCTTCCAAATGTATTTTCCAAAATACCCATGGCAGGACTTGGCTATTTTTTCACAGTATAAGGTGCATTCTGTTGGCTAACTTGGGGCTAAACACAGCTCAAATAATAGAAAAAATATGCAGTGTGTTTCTGGCACAGGATCAGCACACAAACTCTCAGCCACCCTACCTGGAGACTGCGTGTGCATCATGGACGGGGATGGTGTCACTGTGTTGTGGTAGGAGGTGGGTGGTGAAGTCAGAGGATATGCTCCTGATGCTCCTGCCTGTTTGGCAAATGGCTGAAATTGTCAACACAGGACATGGAAAATTTTTGATCATTTCGTACTAAAACTAAAGTTAAGTATGTGCAGGAGAAGATGAATGACAGTTTGGTCTCACAGGTCCATCAACACAGTTGTTTGATTTTCTGTACCACCTTGTTCAGTGTTCGCTATTTTTTTTTAAGTGACTTTTTCAGTTTTTTCTCAAGACATAATAGCTCTGTACCTCGTTCCTTTCATCTGTCACCCTGTAACAGCAAATCCTCCTGATTCCCCCTCCCATCTTTTATCTTAAACAGTTGTTTTCCCTCCCTCAGTCCTTCGCTTCTAGGCAGCAAGTCTCATGTGACCTTCCAAAGCTGCTGTTCATATGCTAAGGGCTGTTTACACTGCAATGAGAAATGGCAAAATAAATTAATACATTTTGCCCGAAGGGGAATTCCACAGCAGAGCAGGTTTACAGTCTGCATTTCCATTTTGTTACTGCTAATCCTTTTAGAACATAAGCTCTTAGGAACCTGCTGTTGTGGAAGACAATAAACATCCCTCGTTTTGCCTGAAGGGTACCTGTTGTTGTGGTTGCTGTGGTGGCTGCTGGGGTTGAAGCTGTGATATCAAAGAATCCATCATGTCTCCTCCAATAGGAGATGGTGGGTTATCATCTTCATTTACAGATCGTCTCCGTGCGTCCTGATTGCTGTCAACAAACATGTTCAGGAATGTCTGTGGAAAAATCAGTTTTGTTAGCAATTTTTCCATTTAAATTTGATTACATAAACAAACACAGTATTTGCTAAGCTTTGATACTGTCTTTATTAGCTACAGCTAACAACAGAGGGATAGGCAGGTCTTTGGAACCAACTACTAGAGGGCATTCATTAGTTACAGCATGAATAGCTTGCAAAACATATCCATTCATAAACAGCTTTGCAGCAGATTTTGAAGCTAAATTCCACAAAACCCATTTAAAGGGGGTTTTGCATCCCCACCAAGTGAGACACCTTGCTCATTACCAGGAAATATCTCCAAGTAAATTGAAGTACTCACATTTTTCTTTTCTCCTTAAAAATAAGGAAAAGCTTACACCTGGAAATAGTGTTCCAGAACAACTCATCAATATCCAGAACCTACTGGGCTCTTAAATCACACCTACAACTGCCTTGTTTGGCTAAGAACACCCAGGGCACCTCCTCCACAGCATTCTCTTGTACTCAGAGGAACCTGCCAACTTTCTTGAATTACTTCCTCTTCTACCTTCCCAATTTCACCCTCTTACACTTTCCACTGGTATCTACAATTCCCTTCCTCTTCCCATTAGTCTTCCACTTGGAATTCACAAAAGAGGCAGATGTTCAGGTTCAGTTAAATGCAACACCAGAGAATCAGTGTTCAGTTGCAGCTGCCAGAAGAAAAAATTAGCAAACTGTCCTGTTTTACAAGGAGTGCCACTTCCTAGTATTCCAGCCTAACTAGCACTGGTACAAGCTGCCCTCAGGTGTTCTGTCAGTGTGCACAGATTTGTTTCTCAGGAGGAGTGAACCAGCACTGTATTCAGAAGCAAAGCCACAGGCTCTGCCACACACTGATGGGAACTATTCTAAAAGAGAAGTTTCTGCTGAGAATCATCTCACCTGGCGCATTTTCTGATCTGCAATGTACGAGCACTGTACTGCCCCATATTATAGTTTGTGAGGAGCAGTTGTTGTTCATCCTGGAGAATATATATAGCCCAGTGATAAAGCTTCTGCAAGTTTCAACAAAAGGATGCCTGAAGCAGCCTTTAAGTTATTTTGTTACATAGATAACAAAAAAACCCAAAACCCTGATGCTAGTTTTCTTCAAGGAAATATTTTAATTCAAACTAATTAACTAATAAATCAGAAATTTCCTTCTGTGCTCAGAACTTTGGAAGGACTAGAGCTCTTCACAGGAAAAGCTTCACAATGCTTTTCCCAGCAGATCCATACTTCAAGTTGGAAGCTGATTGAGTTACACCATGCCAGAAAACACAAGAAAACCCATCACCTTCAATCCAGGTGCAGGGTAAAAGCCTTCCACTATCTTGCTGTTGTCAAAGAGGCTGTAGGCCCCGTCACGTATGGCCACCACGCCGCGGCTCCGGCAGTAGATGTCGATGCAATACATGTTCCTGAAGGCCAACCTGATGTGTGTGGGGGACTGGGGCAGGATGGAGAAACACTGGTAGGCAGTGTTGGTGCGTTGAGTCAGACCCAGCATGGGCACAGTGGGAAGTTTGTTGATGGCATTTAATGGAGCCTGAGTGTCAAACAAAACCTGAGAACAGAGATGGAGAGATCAGGTGGCTTAGCTCTAGTAAAGGCCAGGGAAAATGGAGCATGAGGGGGGAATCTTCCCCAAGAGACCTTCTGGCAATGAGATCCATAAACAAGCATAACACACATGTAATTTTGAAGACAACAGTGAAAATCCATTAACTAATTCAGCAAGAGAAAATGCTCATTAAAAGCTGCAGCCACTGTTCTGCTACAAGACACATGGAATTTCCCCACATTAGTAAGCAGAAAAAAGTGACTGCTCCTAATTATCTTGCACTTTCCTTGAGAGAAGTTTTTGAGAACATTACCTGTAACAACTGCACCACATTTGGTGTTTTATTAAACATCTCCTGGAGCTGGTGCAGAATTGTGTTGTGACAGTTACTGCAACCTGAGTTTGGGCCAACAGTTCCCAGTGAAATGTGGAATTTCTGGAGTATGGAGTTCCACTGAATGCTGATCTGCAATGTCACAAACATAAAATGGTCTTGGAAGCTGAAACAACTAGGTTGTAATAGCAAGAGTTTATAACAAGAGGTTATAAGCTGGTCTGCTTTAATTTTTCCCCCATTTTCCATGAAACCTCAACAGATTCCTAATTCTTCCTCAAAAGTTGCTGAGGTTGAGGAGATTAAAAAAAAACAAGTGCTGCTAGCTTTAATATCCACTTTGCTAGCTAGATTGTTTGCAACCACAGAACTGGGCAATTATACTAGCAAGTCAATCAAAACAAAAAAAAAGTCTTTTTTTGCCAAAGGTGAGATAGAGAAAATTAAACTTGAGAGATTCATGCTGTAGAAAAGTGATTAATGAGTTGCTGGAGGTGCACTGGTTTACTAAGTCATATCACACAAAAATGAGGACTGGGCACACTAATATGTAAGGAAGTTACATGCAAAATCCACACAGCTCACAGCTACTCTGGCTACTTACATATATGTAAGTGTGTGCACATGTATACACACACACATACACTACCCAGTAAAATGCACATAGAAATGCTCTTAAAAATTCAGCTCACCACCTGACCACAAAAACCTTTCAGGAAGCAAATTTCAAGTGTATCAGCTGCTTTGCATCAGTTGCACACAAAACTATATTCTTAGTCTGTAATAAATGTGCATTTACTTCCTCCTCTACTCTGCGTTTAAGGCAAGGGTGTGAGCAAGTACTCCGTTATCTAATTAACTAATAAGCTGTAAATTCAAATACTGCAGAGGAAGCTAGAGTTCCAAGCAAGGGAGCAGCACTGCTACAAAATAATTAAGGACCACCTCATTTGAATGCACAGTACTACATTTTAAACTTTGCTCGAGTCCTCTCTTCCAACGCAGAATTAGGCACTCTGTGTTCACATATCCATCTATCCCAGTACAGCAGTGACCAGCAGTAACACTTAGAGTAAGTCTGTCACAAAAATGCTGCCTGACCAGCTTTCATCAGAAGTACACAACTGTCCTTGCCACAATATAAAGCATCTTGCAGAAATACTCAACAATTCTGAACTTCTAGCAAGCAGCAAATCAGCAACATAGCACCCTCTGTTTGTCCGTCCTACACTCATCTGTATTAATTCCACCACAAGGCAACACTCTGCAGCAAAATTCTGAGAATTCTGTTTCCAAACACATATTTAAAGTGCATTTAAGAGTTACTTACTGAGCTCCCCTTGGTAGTTCCATAACAAAGGATAAGTTTTCGGTAATTGTAGATACGAACTTCTGAAAAGATGTTTAAGTGGTTGGGTATGTCTTGGGAGAGAGGAGGGAATAGAGTTAGAGCAAGACAACCACAGTGATCTGTAAACACATCATTTAAGAAAAAGGTGGTGGTTTGTGTACCTGGTAGGGATCGTGCAAACTCCAGGACACACTCGTAGAGCCGAGCGATGCTGCTCCAGTCGTTGAGGAACATCTCCACCACTTTGCGACCTCCGACTGGTTCAGACAACTGGTTTTCATACGTCAGGTAAACGTGACGGGTTGGTCCTGCAGTGTTAGGAGATGGTAAATACTGGTCAGACTAGTGGTGCCTGGACTGGAGCAAGTGACCAGGAAGCACATTTAAATAACAAAAATGCATCAACTCAGCAGCCAAAATTTTGATGCAGTTACACTGTGGTTTTTTAGAAATTTTCAAAGCAGAGAGTTGTCCAGCAACACCAAGACATCAGAACTACTGGAACAGACAATGCAAACCACAAAGAAACAAATTTACCAGTTTTCCTAAGCCAAACTTGCCTTGCTCCCTGGATGAAGTGCTATTAAGCGGGCAGTTTGCAAACACCAGCTCAGCCACCCACGTGCGATTATTTCTACCTTGTAACCGGAAAGTGCAATCAAGAAGAGATCGGTCCAGAGCCTTCTGTGTTTCCTCATTTACACCTTTGCAGGGAGGAATTCTATCCATGATGGAAAAAAAAAATAAAAATCTCAATTATATAGAGTACAGATACAAAACAAACAGTACTACCTTCTAATATTTCCCGAGGGACTTCCAATTCTGGACATGAAAGAATGAACAGACCAACAGCAAAGACAGCTGGACTGCACAGTCAGATATCCTATTCCTCTTCAAGGACTGCAATAAGTGTGTCACTAAAGCATTCTGAGTTGACCTGTTTTTTCACACAAAATAATCACACCTCCTGCTCTCCCCCCACCAAAAAGACCAAACCACCCAACCCTCCTGTCCCTGTATTTCTAGTGTTATTCTATAAACAAGCCTTTTGTTCTCTCAAGTGTATGTACAACAATAAAATGAAACACAGGAGCATATCCTCTTACTTTAATAAACGTATTGCATGGCTGAAGCCATCTCCTTCTACTTGTACTCCCTGGTGAGGAATGTCCATATTAGATAACTAGAAATGAACAAGAAAAATGTTAACCCAAGCAAAAAAATTGTAACTTTTTCAAGGATTCCCCGCCCCCTAAGGGTGACAGATGTTTCACACCCTCAAATACCAGAAAGCCAAAAAGCAGTCTGTGCAAATCTGGTACAAAGCTGCCTCCCAACCCTTCCCACAAGTGTGTCTTTCATCCTTGTTTTCCCTTGTCCCTCAACTTTTCAAGCTTTTTGCAATGCTTGATATTAGAGAACCAGATCTAACCACACTAGAGCAACCCAGTGCAGAACACTGAGTCACCCAGGCTCAGTTGGAGGGGGAACTCCAGAGTGAGCTCATGACCACGAGTTTGCCAATAGTCACATCTAGACAAGAGAATCAGCAGTAGTAGAGGGGAAGAAGGAAACAAACTATATTTTACCACATACCTCTATCCGAAGCCCTATAAATGGCATATTTGTATCACACATGGCTACAATATGAGCTAGCACTTTATTGAAGGCACACATTTCTCCAGACCGTTTGGGTTTCTTGGGTTCTATGGAACATGGATCTCCAGATAACTAGAATTAAAAGAAACACAAATGTACTTGCACATTTTGAGTGAACAGTTTGAAGAGATGTCAGAGAATAACCTCATTCATCTAAGTCTTACATGTATCACGCAAACTCCTGAAAGGATCTGGTTCACTTCAGGACTGAAGCAGTATCAATAAAGACTCTTTAAAACAGTATTTACATATCATTAAGCCATGTCAGCCTGACTCCAAGAAGTAACTCTTATCAGGCCCTGCAAGCCTTTCAAAGACTCTACATGGCACACAGCACATCACACAGATACCAGTGCTCTGCACATACAAAGCTACCACAGCTGCCCCAGCACAGTGCTCTGCCCTGGCGTGAAAAGACAACTGGTGCAAAACACTTTCCCCACATTTCCCTAGGGAAGCAGTCCAGAGAACCAAAACAAGAAGTCAGCCACACAAACTCTGGAAACCACCCTGCTAAAGCTGGTACTGATGCTCAGAATGTGTTGAGCTTTCACACACTGTAACTATCCCAGTGGCTTTTGAAGCACATACCTTGCGCTTGACACCACCTTTCATCTGTTTCCCACTTTTTGTGTCCAGTACCAACTCCTCAATGTTGGGTTTGAACTGCTGTAGTAAAAGTGCAGTAGCAGGGCTGTCATCTCCTTCCGCATAGCTCACAGACAGAAAGTGGTACTTGTACTCTAGTTCTGTGGGGTTGCCAGGAACATCAAACATCTCTACAACCTGTATTTAAACAAAGCAACAAATTGAGAAGATTCTCAAGCTAAGAAAATGCCTACATCAGCTCCTATCCTCTCCCCATCAAAGAAGAGACATTAGTCCTTTTCAGTGTATTAATACTGTGGCTAGGAAAGGGATCCAAGAAGACTAAGCTTTCAGGAAACAGGGAATGGCAAGGTTGCTGTAATAAATAGTAATAAACCCAAGTAATAAAACTGTGCACTCTACTCTATAAGCCTGAGTGTTTAACAAACCTACTGAATGGGAGAAGGAAGGGAGAGGGGAGAGTCAAGGATTACAGCACTTTGTTCCTAAAGTGAGGAGTTAACAGTACAACAAACTGTCTGGGATATCCATGACTGGGAGCAAAAGACAAGCATTTTTCAGTTACTTACAATGTAGTACTGTGGAAGTCGAGTGAGTTTGATAAACAACTTGTGTTTGGAAAGGTTTCCCACTGGATGGCTGGCATAATTAGCTAGCTGAAGAGTTTCACTGCTCACTGTAGGCAGGTGCTTTATAGACTGTTTGCAACGCTGCTGTCCAAGCCAGAACCTTGCATTGAAATAAAGGTGTCAGTACCCTGAGACTGGTTTACATCATTCTAGTACAGTGCTGTGTAGAGCATTAGTGTCAAATCGAGTCATATTCTAAGTCAATCCATCATTTCTGCACAGGTTATATACAGAAAATAACACAGAAAATGTCATTGCTTTACATTTTCTTACACTATCTTTACACCTTGTCTTCAGCTTAACACACAGCTCTTAATTCAAATAGAAAAGCCCTGAAATTACTTGCTGAAGAAATACAAAAGTAAGTATTTATATACTAGAATATGAAATTACACATACATATATGTAAAAGGAAGGGAAACAATAAAAAAACCCATTCAAATTACAGTTATTTTACAACCTGGAATCTTCAATCACATTCTGGTATAGAAAAGAAAAGCTCTGCTCCCATATGCTGGTAAGCAACACAATAAAAGGAGTTAAAGCTGGTGTCACTCTGGATTATGTTATAAAAAACCTCATTCGCTTGACTAACTTTGGACATGAAGAACCACATGCAATACACCAAATTAATTGGAATCAAATTTTGTCCTACTCCAATGGATTTTGGTCGTAGTGGCAAGGCCAGAAAGACTAGCTAGGCTTGAAAGGGGCTCAGAAATGCATGGCTTGGTTTTTCAGTCAAACTTTCACTGACAACTGCAGTGGAAACTCAGCATCTCTCCATTACATCACACCACATTTATTCTCACAGAGACATGTCACATACAGCAGTTCTAAAAGACACTTTGTGGACTGCTTAGCTTCCTCAAGAACTGCAGTGCTACCCAAGCCATTATCTCAAGCACATTATTTATAACCAAGGGAGGTTGATTAGTTTCTCCAGGGTGCCAGTGCTGCATGCATCATCGAGCTTCTTTTAGAAGCAGAATTCCTCAAATAGATATTTCACCCTGCAATTAAATCAGAGTACTGGGAATTTCCAAAACGACAGAGCAGGTGGAACTCAGTTTTCAGGCAGATGCAAACTGTGTTTGTATTATTTGCTACAACCTCTTACAGGAGCCAAACGTATCTTGTGCTTAAATCTCAGGGCTTTATGGAAGGAAGATTAGAGGCTTAAAGCAGCAAGGGCTGAAGTGTTAGAAAATAAACAGGTATTATTTAAATCATCCTAGGCCACTTCCTGGTTTTCCTCTGTATTGTGAGAAGGGAGATCATTTTTGCTGAGAAACAGAGTTCAGCTGTAGAATCAAACTGGAATAAAAGAGATGGAAAATGAACATGAAGAGAAAATGAGAACCCTGGGAAGCAAGTAGCCCACTACTGATTTGAGTACAAAGACTACATGCAGAGTGTGCACACAGCAAAGCATGAGGCTACATGTAAGGGGGAAAACTAATGCAGGAATATGGAATCAACTCCAAGCAAAACCAGAATTTCCTCCACAGTTTAGAGGAGATGACAAATACTCAAGGTTACTCAGAATGGTGAGAAAGTATATCCCTCACTGTGCTAAAACACAAAGCCATGCAGGTAATACCATCCAAAATACAAATGTGGTGACTCATTCTATTCCAACTAAGGGAACCACTCAAGCCACTTACTTGAGCTGCTGGAGCCAAGGAATGATACGTTTCATATCATCATTGACAGACTTCTCTATGTCATCGAGCGTCAGTTGATCTGCAGGAACATAAGGTGAGAGAATGGTCTTAACATCTGTCCTCCAAACCCAATTTAGAATCATACAATAGAATCACAGAATTTGAGGGTTGGAATGGACCTTACAGATCACCTAGCCCCAACCCCTGCCCTGGGCAGGGACACCTCCTCACTGCATCAGGTTGCTCAAGACTCACCCAGCCTGGATTGAACACCACCAGGGTTGGGGCAGCCACAGCCTCCCTGGGCAACCTGTGCCAGTGTCTCACCATCCTCACAGGAAAAAAACTTTTCCCTAATATCTAACCTAAACTTCCTCTCCTTCAGTTTGAACCCATTTCAAGCTTTCATTAGAAGTGTCTCATCTAGTTAATCTCAGAACCATGTAACAGCCCAGGGGACTGTGAAAGATCATCTGGTCCAACCCTTGTGGGAAAGGGATCACAGATGAGATTATCTAACATCCTGTGCAACTGCATCTTGAAAACCTCCAGTGATGGGGACTCCACCACGTCTCTGAGGAGATTGCTTTAGGGCTTGATTGTTTCCACTGCCAAAAATTGCTTTCTTATATTGAGATGAAACTTCTGGTTGCAACGTGTAATTGTTGCCCTTTGTCTTCTCCATGTGGCTCATTGTGAAGAGAGAGATTAAGGTACACAACAGATGATCCATAATGCTTGTAAGACCACAGCAGTATGTTATTAGGCAAATAAACTAATAGAACTCAATTTCTTTTCCTCAGTAGACTGAAACCTGAAGGTAATACCTGAATGGTAGTAATACAAGATGTATAAAGTCACATAATACAACTCTCAATCAAGTTCCTATGATATGAGCACATCCATTAACAGCACACGGCAGGAATCATGAGTCATAAAGAATATGCATTGCATTGACCCCTAACAATAACTAGTCTGTTGTCCTAATAAATACACCTAACTAAACTGTGACACTTAAGCATGAAGATCCTCTTTTCTGCACCACAAACTCAAATCCCTAGATGGTGACTTGAGTTCATATGCTTACAGAACTTGGCAGATTGGACAGAATTGCTCACACAAAATTACCTCATGATGCAGAAGATATTAAATACATGCCGGCTTTGCACCTACTTACCAACACCATACAGCATCAGTTGAAACATTCCAGAGTGGAGATCCACAAACACATGCAGGCACTCTGATCGACCACATGGTTCCAAAATGGGAATGACGAGAGTTGGAAGAGCTGTCTCAATGAATGCTAAACAGAAATGGATGTTGTTAACTGGACACAAAATTCAAGCTTATCATATTAAAACTTAGCCCATTGTAATCACAAACCCTGTTTGTTTTTATAGAAACAAATCTTCACTTGCACATTATTACAGCTAACATAAAGAGGAAACTGAATATAAGAATTTCTCTGTGAAAACAGTGCTGGTAACAAACCAGCTGGAAGACAGATTAAATTTCAAGGAGGTTATTAATTCCTGAATATCATTTAACTCACTTCTTCACCATTCAAATCCCAGCAGTTTAAGGAAAGCCTCATCCAAAACTAGCTCCAAACAGTGAAGGATTTGCTTTCAATTCTGAACACATACAAGCTTTACAGTAGAAAAATTTTGACCCTCGAACTCAGCCTACAATGCTGTACCAGCTTCACCTATCATACTGCACTTAGAGGTATGAGCATTTCACAATTAACAATGGAGAATAATTTACAGCTAAGTTTTCTTAATTCTGAATGCATTTTTATTATCTTTCATTTAAACTAATGAGACCAAGAAACACCAAGAAAAAAATAAACCATTCCTGGGCACAAATGGAAATGAACTTGAAAAGCTTCAGCAGAAAACACATACAATTGTCATTGACATTGTAGCTCTTCAGAATGGCTTTCAGCTCCTGGAGTTTTTGATGAGATCTTGCATGGACACTGTCTATTAGAAGTTTTTCTATTGATAGGTGGTCAATCTGTAAGAAAAGAATGTACTTGAGCAAGTTCATATTTGATGTGTAGACTTCATGCATCAGTGCACTGGATCAAAGCTACTTAATAAAACAATCACTTCAGAAATAGTTTGCTTAGAACTGTGGTGAGCCAAATGAACTATTGACTTGAGCACTTGGACCATTATAAAATACAACAAGCTAACATAACACTCTGTCTATGCAGGAGGCCGGGGAAGGGTTTTGAGCTTCCTATCTACCAGAATAACCTTCCCCCAAAGACTAACTTTCCAACACAAGCCCTTAAAAATCAAGTGTTTATCCAGTCACAAGAGCTTTTCAACTCAGCAGCTGCTATGAGTTAAACTTTCCTCACTAAGAGGTGACTACAAGTTCTACAGCTCCATCCAGTTTTCAGTAGGTCAATGCAGAATAACCTGCTTAGGCAAACATATTTGTGCCACTTTTATACAGTATCTCAAACACACGGACACATGGTGTGCTATCTGCGTCACTGCAGCTCAGATCATGACTCCAACACTAGAGCAGCACTGGATATACCATAGCTGATAATTTTTTAAGCTCAGAACAAGTAGTTATAGAGGGACTCAGTGTTAACTCTGATAAATAATCTCAAAGTTACAGTGGCCTCATATCTTAATCTACAGTGTGTAGATTTGATTCAGTGAGCTTAGACTGTGCCAGCTCCAGTGAACTTCAGAGATGTTCTAAAGACCATTTTCCTGGACCTTCACTCAATTATCTCTATATTTAGTAGCTTAAATATGCTAATTTAGGCTATGGAAGTAAATTTAGTATATATTTGCTATGCGAATAGTAGCATTTCTACTCTAGAAGTAGAGTAGATGGCTACCATGCTTCATTAGGTTTCCCACATTTCTCTGGAGGTGAAACGTATGTAGCTCCTGACATTCACCACATAAAGACTTGTCTGTCAGCCCTGGCACACAAGATGGGCCGAGATGCTCAAATACAGGAGGTGAAGGCTATCATCAGTATAAAGCTCTGTAAGGCAGACGAAGAATTGGAGCTGGGGAATTTTTCCATGTGGAAAAACTGTACCATAAGCATGAAGACTACACCATTCACTCCAGTGTACTAACACTCTTCAACCCAAACGCTGTAAGAAATAATGACAGATATTCTGATAATACATCACAGACTTGCTGAGGACAGAGGACTTACAAAACCAGAACACAACTTCTCTTAGATCTCATTAACTGAGATCTAGAATTATCACCAGTGAAGCCTTATCCAAGCTGGAAGTTGACTGCAATTACTCATTCTGCATCATTTCAATAATCCCACCTTTAAGAGAGGAATTTGAACATTCCAACAGGCCACATGATATAATCTGAGTCCCAATATAAACACACCAGAATCTACAGTATGTGCTCACTAGAAATCTTAGAAACAGCTCTTTAAATAGGATCAAGATGAAACAACTGACAATGTAAGGCAATTAACTTCTTTATTTATACAACTAGATATTGCAAAGCAAACCTTTACCTTCATGGCTCTTTCCATCAGTTTGGAATCACAGGCTGGCAGTGGAGGCTCATGAGATATTTGTAAGGGTTTTGAGACATCAGTCTCATCAATCTTTATAGTGACCTTATGAACAGATGCAGTCCCTGTTTTCCTGCCAAGCACCTGTTGACTTAAAATAAAGAAAATAATTAAATCATGCAACTGGAATATCAGAATATATGTTTTTCAGCAGCTAATCCTTGATTCTGAATGATCTAGTTAAAAATAACATTGTGTCAGCTGAGCTGAAAAAAGCTTTTGCTTTAGTTTACATTTTAATGCAGAACTGTTGGTAAACTGTAACCACATGAAGAAGTTTTAGATGACTGCAAATTCAACACAATCAGAAGAACATTTGGATTGCTTTTGGAAATTTGATCTAGTGCAAACCAAGCAATATATATAGTAAAAGACTGGCAAAGAACTAATTAATACAAACTCATCTATAACTATATCCATTGCTCTCCTACACATTAATGTACAACCTCCACTTCTTTGCAAGGCAAGCAACATATTCAGGTACTCAATCACAAGAATTTAGGAGTCCCACATCAAAAAAACAGTACAATTTTGAAAGTTTATGGCTCAGGCTTGGTAAATAAAATCCCTCCTGTTTGCTAACAATCCTTTAAAGCTAACTTACTTCCAAACAGAGAGTGAGAGACATTTCCCTGCGTGGTATCTCTCCACTTGCACGAGGTCCCCCCAGCGCTCCCGGATCAGCATTAGTGTTTGGGAATGCAACACTTCCAACTGAAGGGCTAAGCAGAAGGAGTCTAATGAATGGAGTTAAGAAAACATTAGACCTCCAAGAAGTCTGTACACCACATAAACCTGTTTCTGTACACTACATAAATCCATTTGTCACACAAGTTGGACAAGATGTCTGAAAACACGCTCATGTACTAATCCAGAGATAAAGGCATATAAGCAGCATCAAATATTTCCCAAAGGGGTTTTTTGTGCTTTTTTAAACTCTTACCTAGGTCAGATTGTTAGACAAGAGGATCACAATAGCTTTGTTTTGTAGAACTTTAGCTCTCATCATCTTCTAGTGACAAGAAGAAAATCAACTCACCCTACAGTTACCACTAACCCCATCTCCCATGGTCCCCCTGAAATAACATGATTCTCCTTGTTTCTGCAGAAATTGTTTCACTTAAGACTCACTGCCGAGCAATTTCCCCTTTGGAAGTAGAAAGTCACTCACATGCTATGTCTCATACAGCTAACACACTCTCAACAACTGCACTTCACTCAGTTCTTGGTGGCAGAAACTGTCAGCTCCCAGAGCTTCCAAGTCAGTGCTGTATTCCATCTCCAAAATCAGCAGGTGCAGCCAGCTGCTGCTGCACTGACTGACCACACACCCTGCTGCCTTCAGTACCTCACCTTTACCTTTGCTGATTAAGTGTGCAAAACTAAATCTTACATGCTGGCACCTGAGAATTTTACTTCATGTCCAGACATTTCCCCCAAGCTTAATAGGGAATCCATCTCTCTTGACCTCCAGCTACTAGAAGAGCAAGGCTACATGAAACAGCTTATTCAAAAACCACTCTCAGAAGGATACGCAGACAGTTGTACATGTCCTGGAGTGGCTTTTCATCAGCAAACAGCCTGGACTGGACCAGCTGATGGATGAAGTTGATCTGCATGCTGTGAACCAAGGCTCGGCCATCTTTTGAAAATTAAAAATAAGTCACATTAGACATCAGGAAATAAGGTCCTTATAATAATTAAATAAATTAATAAATTGGGGGGGGGAAAAAAGATACAATTTCCATACCATACTTCCTAAAAAGGCAACAAAATCCTTGCTTTACTCTGAAAATTTCAGTCACTCCACTACTCTGTCACAGTACAGTATTTTTCAGGTATTAAAAGCATATAAAGCAAAGCCAAAACAGGACAAGTATATGCAACTTCATTCTCAAGTTGTGATATGCTAAAGACTCAGTATAAACAAGACTTATACAGTGTCTGTGTAAGTTTTTTTATTTACCACCAGTTTCCTTGTCTTCAACCAGAATTTCCAGCTTGAGAAGGCGCCAGGGGATGTCAGGGTCATCACCCATCACTGTCAAGGTGGCCTCAAACTCACCCTCAACTCGGAACTTCACACGGCCATTGGCTAAGGAAGACAAGAATGTTTTACTCCACTCAGTCTCCTAAGATGCCTCAAAATATCAGTGTGGTAACTCCTGACAGTCATAATGGATTACTTCCGTATCATCTCAGCAATATTATCAGTGCACCCATTTTTTAAATATGTATTTCATCACATATTTTGATGTCCTACAGAGACAGGATCCCAGACTTAATAGATGAAGCATCCTGAATGGTCTCATTTAAGATATCATTCAGCTTTGCTTGAGTACTACAGCAGTAATCTAAAATCAGCCTGCAATAATGTGTTCTTCAAAAAGTAACTGCAGTTCTTACCAACTGTAAGATTTGCCAGCTGTGGAGGGAGATCTGTAGTCACCAGTCGATGGCGAAGAATCTGGTTTAGCTGATGAAGTGTGGTTTGCTTCTCACTCTTTGTTATTGGGTCAGGAGGGATTATTTTATCCTGTTAAAATACACACAGACAAGTCTATGTATCTCAAATATGTATAATACGTTGGCAGCAGCAATGGTGAAAACTAACCAGACCAGAAGTCTGAAAACATAAATACTACAGACCATTACGTGGCAAACTTTTGTATCTTATACTCAGATTTGTTTTCTGGTTGATTGTATTTTACCCAAGACTTGACCACTGAATAAAATCACTAAATTTGGCTCAGTTAAATAAATTCAGGGCCTTGTATCAGGCTAAGCTTGTTGTTAAATACTAAGATTCAAAAGCCAGTCCTTATTTGTAGCTACAGATCTAAGCCACAGGCACTACTGTTTATATTAGTTCCCAAGATCCTGTTACTCTGCATTTTCTTTAGGAGCTGCAGTAATAGGACATATGGGTAATGGGTATAAATTGAAAGAGAGGAAATTTAGATAAGGTATTGGGAATAATTTTTTTACTGTGTGATAAGACACTGTCCCAGGTTGCCCAGGGAGGCTGTGGCTGCCCCAACCCTGGCAGTGTTCACAGCCAGGGTGGATAAAGCCTTGAGCAACCTGCTCTGGTGGGAGGTGTCCCTGCCTAGGGCAGGGGTTGGGACTAGATGATCTATAAGGTATCTTTCAATCCCTTAACATTCTATGATTCTATGATTTTTAACAGTAAGAAAAGGCACAACATTACAGAAAGCTGCTAAGTATTTCAGTACATTTCCACTCACAGGCAAAACCTCTAAGAGCAACAGATGTCAGTAGCTCCTTTCCATACTTTATTTTTCTAGGATGGTGGCTTAGCACGTGCAGACACCCAAAGAAACGAGAAAGAAGAGCAGGGAGGTTGGACCAGATGACCCACTGTGGTCCCTTCCAACCTGACTGATTCTGTGATACTATGCTCATCCTAGAGCAGAACCAGTTTAAATTGAGGAAATGCTTTACTGGGAAAGCACAACCTGTTCCAATAGGAAATGTTCTGTGTGAGAAACTGACACTACAGAGACTTGGCACTAGGCCTGTATTAAGCGACATTCCATTTGTACATAGACAATTGACAAGTTTCACTGTTTCATTCATAGTTTCACTGAGAAGCACTCGATGCTGTGCAGGGCCTCCCTCACCCCCTGACAGTGTTCTTTACCCTGATGCAGGTGGGCAGCCGTGGGTATGATCCAGTTGTCAGCACATCAATAGCGTATGGGATAGCAAAACTAGGCAGACGAGCATGAACCAAAGCATCTCTAGCCAGCGATGCCAGACGGTCAGCTGTGTCCACAAACAGGATGGCCTGCTGGTCTAAAAAACTTGATATCATCTGGAAAGGACAAGGAAGGGGAAAAAAAGAAGTTATGTGTTCAAAAACCACACAAATCAATGCCCTTTTATATTCAGTTCATCTAGTGCAGGTGACGGAGGTGATGTGTTTTGTCACTTCCAGTTCAGAAAGCTACTTTTACAAAACAAAGAAAGAAGGAACATTCTGGCCACTCTTACATTCATATGCAAGGACACTTTAAATCCACATTCCTGAAGCTGTGGGGGATCTGCACAGCCTCACAGCTCTTTATCTGCTGATTGCTACTGGAATGCAACCATACTTGTTTGTAATCACCAGGGGCTTGTTTTTTGTGCAACATTCTGGACTTTATTCTTATTTAACACTGAGCAGGATGAAAATGACAACAGCAACTAACACACTGAGATCACTATATTCCCCGTCTCCGTTAGCTCACCATACAATTTCTAAATAGGAAGAAATTGGTTGTAATTGAATATTCATTTGCCTGTGAAATAGCCTTTTAAAAAATTCTGCGGTAGAAAGAAGTCAGGGTGTACCAAAATCACTTCGAGGCTGTTTCATACCAAACTCCATTGCTAACTTACCGCACATTTTTCCACCTTTCCAGCATTATTAGCCCATTTGACTAAGGCTAACAAACGAACAAACAGCTGACGAGTGCGACTGGCAAACTGCACTATTTCTATTTTCCTGGAAAAGAAACAAATGTGCATTAGGCCAGTGCACAAATACACAACAAAGCTGCAATTTACCTGTGTGCCAATACGGAAAAAAGCTATTCTAATTGTGCTAATGGAGGCATCAGTAATATGTGTCTTTTTTGATTAGAGCTTC
This sequence comes from Acanthisitta chloris, assembly GCF_000695815.1. Taxonomy (NCBI): domain Eukaryota; kingdom Metazoa; phylum Chordata; class Aves; order Passeriformes; family Acanthisittidae; genus Acanthisitta; species Acanthisitta chloris. The sequence goes on along the minus strand of NW_008656993.1, from coordinate 5,520 downwards.
AGGAAAAGGAAGTTCACTGTTGTGAATGCCTAAATGCTACCAACACATATAGATTCTAACCAATCAGGACTGTCTGGGGAAACAAAAAAACCCAAACACATTCATAGGAATTAATCACTGATTTTAAGAGAAACAATTCCACAGCAAACTCAACTATATTATTTTTATACCTTTTACAGGATTTCCCCAAGGCTTATGATTAACATACCCAAGAGTTACAGGACCCGACAGTGACATTACACAGACATTCACTAAAAATAAATCAATCAATCAGATTCTAAACAAAACATCACTAGTCATTTTAAGACATTTTTTACACAGTGTGTTCCAATGTGCTACCACTTAGCCAGGGAATAAGGTGGTGGTGGGGAAGGCCACAAAAAACCAAACCCTTTAACTCTCCTCTCCATTTCTGCCTTGCAAAGAAATTGACATAAGAAATTACTGTCAATACACCATTCTCTCTTTGTAAGAGATAGTCCAAATGAAGGAGTGTATGTTTGCATGTCTGGAGAGTTACTTTTTGTAAAAGAGAATGTAATGGGAGCACAGGCAGATTCTCACCCTTCATTACAGGTCTGCATTGTGGATGCATTAGACAAGACATCCAGACCTACACTGCAGATCTGTAATGCTGTACACACTGAAATAACATTTCATCTACTGTTTACAGAGGTTTTCTTCCTGTCTACATGTCCAATTTACTAATTTCACCATGGTTTTCTACTTATTCTGAAAAAAACCAAATCTAAGTTGTTTTCCTGATATGGTTTTCTACAGTAACAAAAGCATTTGGACAAAACGAACATTAAACAGTGCAAAAGAGATTGGTCTTTAGCAAACAGAAGTTGCACCACCTTCTGATCCCAACCTGTAAAACACATTCATAATATAGGCAGAGCCTGTTTCTGCTGAAAGTGCTGCTGTAATGAGGTTTAACTCCTTTGTGCAGTAAGTAAAGCATAATCTGCCTGCAGCAGATGAACATGTAGGCCAGAAGCACAACCAATACCATCTGGTCCTGTTTCTTCTATTACATACCATTAACCTCATCCAAGAACTTGAGCATTAAGCCAAAAATTTCTGTGTTCTAGAGCATATGCTTTGGAATGGCATTCAGCCTGACACTAAGCTTTCAAGTGGTGGACAAGCCACTATTATATGTACTGCTCTAACAGTAACCACACCATGGAAACAAGATGTTGAGAATTTTGAACGATTCAGAAAAACCTTATCAGATTTGACACAGTGAGATGACTACATCTATACTACGGCCACAAACTAAACTAGTGAAAAACTAGTTAGACATTAGGAAAAGTAAGAAACACACTGTGAGGTGGTCAAAGACTGAAGCAGGTTGTTGAGAAAGGCTGCAGGATTTCCATCCCTGAAAATAGTTAAAACCCATCTGGACAAGACTCTGAGGAATCTGAACCAACTCTGAAACTGTCTTTTACTTCAAGCAGAGGGATGGACTAGGCATCTCCAAAGTACTATTCCAACCAAAATTATTATCCATGTCCATGAAAGGAGTAAAATAACAGTCATTTTGTCATTAGAGAAGACCAGAACTCAACGTTTCACAAAAATTAAGTGTGTAATTGCAGTGGTGGTGAAGTCAGAAATAACATGTTCAAAACAACAGTTCTGAATGATTTTTTATGTCTTGTGTAGGTGAGTCCTTGCTGCAAGTTTGAGAAGTAACAGTTTTGTTCACTAAGCACTGCAAAACCAATGGCAAAACTGCCTGGCTCTGGGAAAACTTCTATTTTTATTTACAGTGTCTGTGGAAATACTTTAACAATATTCCTCAAATACCTCTGAGCAGGATCTGTTCATTCAGAAATGCTAACGTAAGATTTACCTTCCATTTCCCCACAAGGGAAGACAGAGCCTTACAAAGTCATTATAATCCAAGTTCCAGCTAAATCCCATACAACCACTATTGAATTTAGATAAAAGTTTCCCACATATTACACTTCACTGAGGGAGGAAAAGAAAAAGCTAAAGAATATGAGCAAAAACCAGTCTCTGTTATCAAGAAGCAAAGCCCTGGATTTCCCCCAGAATTCAGCACTATTCATTTCACACCACAGCACTAATCCTTTGGTAATCCAACCACTTTATTGTTGCAAGAGTTTTTTATTCCTATAATTGATACCTAATAAGTGGCATAATTTCTCATCAGTTTCTCCTATCACAGCATCTTTTAGCCAAATACTGTAGCAATGAACTTAAATTTTATATGAACTTTATATTAAAGGATAAAACCATCACATTTTTATCAAAGGATATATGCCATGTCACCACACCAGGCTCTAGCCTCAGGAAAGAGAGCCTGAAGCCCAACTACTGCAGCCAATAGAGCTCTCAGAGCTGGAAAACCATGGGCAATTAAGCTGCATTCCTTACAGATTTCCTCCAAGAGCTGGAAAGCCATATTACCAAGAGAAGTTGTAAGTCAAAGCTAACAAGGATGTCAACATTTAATTTCAAGACAATTCCAATTGTAGGACATTCTTTGCAACCACTGAAGGACATCTTATTTTCTTTTATTTGTAATCCATTAGGACTTCAGTTGTTGCTCCAGACCTGTGTGCCCAACAAAGCAGATTCCAGTTTACTGGAATGCCAAACATCCAGAAAGGAGAAGCTCCCAAACCAGTACAAGGAAGCTCTGGACCTCAAGAGAATTTAATTTCCTTAGTAAAAACTATGATAGTCAAAAATCAATCAAACAAAACCCAATTAAACCCACATTGTTTCTCTTCATAAAGGGGCACAAGGAATCATTCCAGATTATGACTCCCTGAAAATGGGATTAATTCCACAACATGCTATGAAGAGTTTTGGAAGATGTGAGATAACAATTAATTATCATCCTCGTATACAGAATTTTTTATTAACATTCTTAGGTATATCATAGCTGCTCTATGTCTCTAATGAAAGGTAGGTCAATTAACAACACAAAGAAAGAATCTTCTGACAACTTCCACAAAAATTATTCCAAGAAACAAAAAAAGAAGTGCATGTTTCTCATCTTGGCAGGGGAGGCTATTCTGGTCTCTTACATTTGTCCTCTAATAATCTTCACATTTCAAACCCACTTAGAACAGGAGCAGAATACAGAGGTCATGGTAAGACAGATCAGATAACATGGAAAAACACAGCAAAGAGGGTTTTATCTTGTTTTCATTGTTGAACTGCTTCTTCTTAACAAAACATTTATTATCACACTAACTAGAACCTATTTAAGTTCTCCAGTTCCCTATCACATCAGCTTTACTGTCACTTCATTGCTTCAAGACTAGTGAAGGAAAAATGCCCTTAACAGAGTTCACCTCCTATAACACAGCAAAAAAGCCCAAACAACTATCAAACCAAACACCAACAAAGCCCAATATTGTCACTGATGCTGAGAAAACCCTTGAAGCTATACAGAGGCAGCAAGACAGACATGGCTTATTTTCTTGCATAAAATCAAAAAATAGGAGAAAAATATTTTACTTAAGCAGTTCTATCTTAACATCCTAAATAAAGTTTTGTATTTTAATACACATTACAGATTCTCTTATCATAACTCACCTTTCCATATCAGTCTTTCTTGGTAACCTGTATGAAAGAGGGGGAAAAGAGGCATATTATATAATGCTCTATTACATTTCAGCCAACCAGAAATTTTGTTAGTAGCTTTCAAGCACAAGAAGAACTTCTACACACCTATAAAGCATATAATAAACAGCACCACAGGTCACCTGTCACTACTTTGTAGCAGGTAAGCTGGAACTGGTCAAAGTAATTAAAGAGCTCGATGATGGGTGCTGAAACCCCCACATTTCTGCCAATCCTACCACTGCCTGTGCTTTGTAATTGCTGACTCTTGCCAAGCATCCATGACTAGAGGTGATCAATTCAGAGCAGCAATCCAAGAACATCTGCAGCAGCTGTTACAATTGGCTGTTTCCTGACCTGCCTGGAATGAGTTTCTCATCCCTTTATACTCAGTCTAAAAGTGGGGAAAGGCCACACTCCAGAACTTTAACAACAGCCTGTGTGCCAGATACCACTGCAGAGAGGGCCCTGTACTTCTCTAATGTTTTACAGTCATCACAGGCATTTAATTTTAAAAGGTTTTTTATTTTATTTTATTCTAGAACTAAGCTGGTGCTGGTAAAAGAATAAGACACCATTTTATTGGAGGGAAGGAGAATATTGTCCAGTTGGGCCAAATCCATACTTTATGGGGAAAATACAGGGAAAAATCTCACTGCTCTAGGAGGGAACATCTCATAGCTTATAAACTGCTTTAATACACTCAGGGCCACAAACACTGCCTATGTGCTGTTCACACCACCCATTTTACTTTGTACCTTAATTACACAGTTAAGCCAAAAGGACCTGCTCTACACCTTAAAAAGGGATATAAAACATGACACCATGTTCTCCTACAAGAACACACAGTGTCAACGACTCTACACACACCACAAACACACAGGAAAGATTTCTTGACTGACATTTTGGAGATTCTTCCAAAGCAAACTAAAACTCTAAAATTCCTCATCCTTTCCAGAGTTTGAACACTCTTCATCTCAAGTCAGGCAAATCTCTCTTTGGACACTACCAGACATGGCACTGTACAAGAACTACATCTAATTTTTCCCCCTTGTTCTGTATGTCACTTCCTAAAACACAGAGCTTCCCCACAAGAACCTCTAAGCTTAAAAAAAGTAAAAGGGAAACAGGTTTATTCAAAGTCCAAATGCTTTCAGGAAAAGTTTTTCTTGGCCCAAAAACATTCCTTTGTTTTGCCACTTCAAACACAGCAACATCAGCACAGCAGATCATGAAGAACATGTAAATAGCTTGTTTCCCCCAAATAACCAAACAGTATTTTTAAGAGCACAGAGGAAGGCAGGCGTTACAGCATCTGAAAATACCTCAGTCTCACACATTTCAGGTATTTTGGTGTCAATACAAACACGATAGTTGGGTTTTTGGCAGTAACTTGGGGACAAACATTTACCCAGCCAATCTGCAGCTGCTCTCACTCCTTAATAATTTTCTTTTTTTGTGATAGACTTTGTTAGGAGCTGCAGTGACAGGACAAGGGGTAATGGGTATAAATTGAAAAAGAGGAAATTTAGGCTAGATCTTAGGAAGAAGCTTTTTCCTGTGAGGGTGGTGAGACCCTGTCCCAGGTTGCCCAGGGAGGCTGTTGGGCCTGCCCCAACCCTGGCAGTTCACAGCCAGGTTGGATGAGCCTTGAGCAACCTGCTCTGGGGGGAGGTGTAACCCAGGGCAGGGGGTTGAGATTAGACAATCTCTAAGGTCCATCCCAACCCCTAAAATTCTATGATTCTATGATCTCTCGGCATCTACGGCTGTGCCCCTGCACACAGCCCCACGCAGACACCACCCTACACTCATTCCTCCAGAGTGGGAGAACGGGAAAGCCCAACCACCTCCCCGCACCCCGTGCCCGGCTGCGCTCGGACACAGCTCCTGGCGAACCCTCCGCAC
>NW_008656992.1:11450-14468 GCF_000695815.1 Acanthisitta chloris | reverse complement strand
CGCTTCTCCTCCTGCCCCGGCTCCAGTCTGCTCTCTGCCTCCTTAATCTGGGCTCCTGCTTCGGGGATGCGACAGGCATAGAAGCACAGGATGGTCTGGGTTGGAAGGGTCACAGAGTCGTGGAATGGTTTGAGTTGGAAGGACCTTATAGCCCATCTGGTTCCACCTCTTGCCGTGGGAACACCTTCCGCTAGCCCAGGTTGCTCCAAGACCGAGACTGTCCCATCCAGCCTGGTCTGGAACACTTCCAGGCATGGAGCAGCCACAGCTGCTCTGGGCAAATACCACTGTTGTGCTTCTGGGATGTGCACTGGAAGGGCATCCTTCATCCCTTTCCCATGTCTCCAGACAGGTTTTCCAGGTGCTTTCCCAAGCTAAATTCCCTTGCTGACCACCCACCTGAGGCATCTCTGACACCTAAGGTGCTGCTGACCCTCAGGTAACACCAGGGTTCAGCATGAAAACACAGCAGTGCTGCAAGGTGAAGCCACCCTGTGCTTTCCTACACATCTGCATAACTGAGATGAACCCTGTGGGAAACCACACAGGAGGTTCATTTATCCTCTAAGGATGTGTTTTGCACAGCAGGGAAGCCCCCAGCCCATCCTCCTTGGGCAGGACACCCTCAGCAGTGGAGGGAGTGGGTTAAATGTTGTCTTTCTGTGTGTCATTTCCAGGCTGAGGATTACTGTGTGGTTCTGACCATAATTAGTGCTGATCTGGGTCTCTGGTGCTGGGCAGGACTGTGATACCAGTGTTGCAGGCACTTGTGAGTGGCTTGTCTTTTATTTCCAAGAATAGATGCAGTGCTGCTGTGGGGCAATGATAGTCTATTTTTTTTTAATAGAGCAAGAGATTTGCATTTGTTTTGGGTCCTTGTGCCACTTGTATTAAAAGCTTCTGAAGGCAGCTAAGTAGTCTTGTGGCTGGGGTAAAACCCACTAATTGCCTGTCTGAAGGATCCTGGACTTTCTGCTCTTTACTCTTTAAATCTCCTCCTCTTAGTAGCTGCTTTCCAGTGCCTTAGAGAACGCTGTGGTGTTCTCCTCGTCACCTCAAACAGCACCTCGACACCTACCAGCACCTGCCCAGGCATGAGGTATAGCTGTAAAAGGATTTCTTTAAAACTCCAAGGTGTTTGCACCATCCTAAAATACAAACAGTGCAAAAGTTGGTGGATTAATGCTGCACTTACCAATTCTTGCTGTTTGTGTATTTGGTTTTGGTGAAAAGAGCAGGGAATTAACCTTTCTAAAGCAGAGGAAATAAAGTCATGATTGTTAAAATGTGTAGTTGCTAATAGACAGGTTTTTTTCCTCCCTGGGAAAGTTCCTTGTCTGCAGGACCCACCCTGGAGCATGAAGCAATCAGGTTGTAATGTGCATTTCTTGTGTGAACACACAGTATCAGTGAGTCAACCCAAAATTGTATCACTGGCAGTTACTGCACTGAGGCTGTTGGGGACACACTGTCAGGTCTAATCGAGTCTTCAAAAGATCAAATGGCCCAGTGTAAGCACTGAAGATTGTAAATCCAGAACATTTGTGGGTTGTTTTGTTTACAGCTTATGTTTTTGCTTGGATAAGGAGATGAGAGCATTTCTGTTACTTACAGGAGAGTGTGGCACAAAATCCAAAGTGTGAAAGCATCAGGTTTGGTGTTAGTCTCGGAATTTATTCAGCACCATCACCACTGTTACCAAATAGTTTGTCATTCTGCCCTGAAGAGCTTTAAAAGTCACTTTTTGTCCAGCTGAGATGTGATCTTTGCAGGCTGGTTGCTTTGCCAGGAAGACTTTAAGGCAAGTTTAGTAAGTTTTTAGTTAAAACACCTGGAATTGAAGTTTGTGAACTTTTAAGCTGGAGTTTTAATATCCTGGACACTATTTCCCATTCCTGAAAGCTTTTCCTTTCAATGAACATGTCTTTAAGAAAAAAAACTGGTCGCAGAAGCGGAGAGAAGGTTTTGGTTTTCCTTGTGCATGTTTGGGTGTGAGAAATCTCTAATTCCAGTATACCCAAAGATGTGGAGCTAGATAAGGAGCCAGTGCAGCAGACTAACAACACAGAATATTTCCTAGGAATAATTGCTTGAAGTCCAGAATATGCCTTGAAGAGCTCCAGTCTCTTTTGCTATGCATCCAGCAAGTTGAAAGTAACTTCTTTTTACCAAACCACTTTCAAACCCTTGCATTACTTTAATTCTGTGCAGTTGACACTTAATAAATCAGGAATGGGTAAAAAAATGGTAAAGTACATCAGTTCTTACTTTGTGGAGAAGAAGATGAGACTGTCTTTTGAGCAATATTTTATGTGCATTTGAGGGTTACAGATCTTGAAGATTAGTAGAGAGTGCTGAGTTCTCCTTCCAGTGTGAAGGAAAAACCAAAGCTGAATGACAGGACATCTTTAAACTAGATTTTGTATATCTTATGCGCTTATCCTTAGCACTGGCACCTGGGAATCTTGTAAGTTGGAAAATTGAAAGCAGTTCCATGTATTGCCTCACATCCAGCTGGGAAATGCATGTTCTTGCTGTAAAACATGTTCTTTTCTTCTGCTGCTGTGCTGGAAATCTAGGTAGGGAGTGAGCGTAATGAAATTCCTTATAAAAACTCCTGTCAGAGTCAGTGAATCAGAAGAAAACTATATTTTTCTCTGATCACAGAGGTTCAGTGACTTGAGCTGCTGCTTGTCGCAGGTAAATCCCTTCAGCCAGACCCAGGGGCTGAGCTTGATAAAGGCTTTTAACTTGGGAGCTGATTTGAGTTTAGCATCACAATGTCTCTTTGAATAATTCTGCACCTTATAAAAACTCCTGTCAGAGTCAGTGAATCAGAAGAAAACTATATTTTTCTCTGATCACAGAGGTTCAGTGACTTGAGCTGCTGCTTGTCGCAGGTAAATCCCTTCAGCCAGACCCAGGGGCTGAGCTTGATAAAGGCTTTTAACTTGGGAGCTGATTTGAGTTTAGCATCACAATGTCTCTTTGAATAATTCTGCAAGCACCAGCTGTTCC
>NW_008656992.1:10422-11439 GCF_000695815.1 Acanthisitta chloris | reverse complement strand
CACATGGGTTTCCAGCACTGGTTGGGTTTGAATCCTTGGGATGTGTTACTGGCAGTTTCAGGAAAGCTGGTGCTGTTGTGAGGGGCTTTCCTGCTCCCTCCTCCATGGATCTTTCCCCATGAAACCAGGACCCTCCACGCAGGGAGATTTCTCCTGTGGTGGGTGCTGCTGGGGAGGTTGCTCTCCCCCATTTTCATTTTCCAGGTGTTTGTTGTTTGGGATGGGTTGGTTTGGTTTGGTTTTTGGCCTTTTCCTGGCCTCATGGCCGTTGTGGGGAAAGAAGTCACATGATGAAGAAATATTTCTCAAGCTGAGATTTGTTTTGGAACCAGGTTTCCTAGCACAGATCCAGTGCCAAAGCTTGTTCATGCTGAATTCCAGATGGAACTTGCCAGAAGAGAATTATTTTGCAGGTTGGCACTGGGATTACAGTATGAATTTTGGTGGTAGCAGCAGGGTGTAACTCCCACCTGCCCACTGAGAGCCCAGGTGTGATGTCCTGGCCATGCATGGCATAAAGCATTTGTGGGAATTGTAGGTGCAAAAGACATTAATACCAAAGATATTCAATTGGTACCTGGAATAAACTTTCATCCCAGTTACTTGGAACAGGTTTTCAGAATGAAAATTCCATGAAACTAGTCTGTATTTTTGAAAACAGTGAGTAATATGTGGTTGGATTGGTATATAGGGATTTATTTACCCTAAAATGTTCTTGTGTGTGCTTTGTGTGCATTTTAGCAAAAGACATTAATACCAAAGATATTCAATTGGTACCTGGAATAAACTTTCATCCCAGTTACTTGGAACAGGTTTTCAGAATGAAAATTCCATGAAACTAGTCTGTATTTTTGAAAACAGTGAGTAATATGTGGTTGGATTGGTATATAGGGATTTATTTACCCTAAAATGTTCTTGTGTGTGCTTTGTGTGCATTTTACAAGGAACACAGGGCAGGGAATGGCTTCCCACTGCCAGAGGGCAGGGACAGATGAGATACTGGGAAGGAATTCCTGT
>NW_008656992.1:0-10316 GCF_000695815.1 Acanthisitta chloris | reverse complement strand
GGAAGGTGTCCCTGCCCATGGCAGGGGGTGGGATTGCATGAGCTTTAAGGTCCTTCCAACCCAAACCATTCTGATTGATGATTATCATCTGTGTTTGCTCTTGTAAATCCATTGGCAAATTAAAGATGTCTTTCTGTAAACAAGAGCTGTGTAGTGAGTTGCTTTGCTCTTTGATATCTCTAAATTAAGTTCCCAAGCATCATCTAGGGATTCTTGTTTGGGATTTTCTTCCTCCTCCCCAAACAGAGCCTGTCAAACAGTTAATCCCAGAGCCCTGCAGGCCCCACACATGTCAGGGTAATCGTGGCACTATTTGCATTCTCTAAAACAATTCCACTATTGCTCTGGACCACTCATCAAATTTCTAGAGCATGACTAAAGGGTTTATTCTTAGCAAATCTTGCAGAGAGAAATATAAAAGACCATTTTGAGGACTTTTGAAGTTTACATTAGTTCAGCGCTTCTATATTCTAGAGCATATGGGAGTTGCTGTATGTGACACAACTGCTGTGTGAGGTTGGGGTTATGGTCACTGGTAAGGTATGTGCAGGAGTGCCCTGTTTTCTTCCCTGCTTGTTTTCCACTGCAGGATGAATTCCCCCTTGGGTTAGAATTATTCTACGTATTATAGTGTCATTATAATGGATTGCTGTTATTAATTTCATTAGCATGCATTATTATTTCATGCATTACAATTCCAGCAGCAAAGTTGCTTGCTAAGAAGTTTGAAAATAAGAGTTATATTTAGGTTGGAAATCTGTGAGGTCATTTAGCTTCTAATTAATATAATTCTTCAAGCTGTAAAGCCTTCACAGACTTGCAGTTGCTGCAGATATGAAGTTGAGCAACGTGGGCTAGTGGAAGGTGTCCCTGCTCATGGCAGGGCTTGGAACAAGATGGGCTTTAAGGGCTTTTCCAAGCCAAACCATTCTGAGATTCTATGAATACCTGAGCCTGGAACCAGAGAGGAATGGTCCTTTTACTTAAATCCTGTTTTAATGCATTTTTTATCTTGACTCTGTTTAGCTGCAGTCCTGACATAGAATCTGTGCTTGGCAAATGATAGGAGAGTTTCCTCAGCCACTGGTGTGAGCTGAAGGTGGATTTCAGATCTGAGGTGTTTAAAAGCAATAGGAATGGTGTAATTTCGTTTGGCAGCTGCAGCAGAAGGAACACTTCCTACCTGTGTTGTTAAAATGGAACATGGAAATTAGTGTTTGCCTTGGCTCAGGACTAGTCACAGGAAGAAAAAACAAACTGAGCCGGTTGCTGCTGTGATTCACCTCAATCTAGTGCTTGAATCCCCTCAGGTGTGGCCTCCAGCCCCAGCGTTTTCCTCATTTTCTCATCCTATTCCAGGTGTTCTCCCATTGAACCTCCTCACCTCCTGCAGTTTGTGTCTCCTCTCCACCACCTCTGCTGCTCTCCCTTGTTTTTCACTTCTCTTTGCACAGTGCTGGTGTTATCTAATCTCTTCTAGAGGAGCTCTTGTGTCTGTTGTTTGCTTTTATAATTACCTCACGGATTCCCTCTCTGCCAAGCTGCTCTGATGAGTGCTGTGCTACTGTTCCACAAGTCCAGAGAGTTAGTCGTGTGGAAAACATGGCTTTGCTGTATTTCATGGAATCCCAAAATGATTTGAGCTGGAAGGACCTTAAAGCTCATCTCATCCCATCCCCTGTCATGGGCAGGGACCCCTTCCACTAGCCCAGGTTGCTCCAAGCCCCATCCAACCTGGCCTGGAACACTCCCAGGGATGGAGCAGCCGCAGCTTCTCTGGGCAATCTGTGCCAGTGCCTCACCATCCTCGCAGTAAGGATTTTTTTCCTTATATCTAATATAAGCCTGCCCTCTGGCAGTGTGAGCCATGCCCTTTTGTCCTGTCACTCCAGGCCCTCTCTCTCCATCTTTCCTGTTGTCTCCTTCAGGTACTGGAAGGCATCTACTATATTTTATTATATAAAATGATTTGTTTTATATATTTATGGCCTCTGTTCTCCCTGATTTTTCAATGTCACTTCAATGAGCAACTGGTTCACAAAAAAAGTTGTCTGAGGCTTTTCACTGTCTACAGAATCCAGAAATTCTTCCTTCCCTGTGAGGGTGGTGAGGCACTGGCACAGGTTGCCCAGAGAAGCTGTTCCATCCCTGGGAGTGTTCCAGGCCAGGTTGGATGGGGCTTGGAGCAACCTGGGCTGGTGGAAGGTGTCCCTGCCCATGACAGGGGATGGGATGAGATGAGCTTTAAGGTCCTTCCAACCCAAACCTTCAGTGAGTCTGTGATTCATATTCAAGGTTTGACCTTTATCTTCCCATTCAGTAGTAAGTATCTTTGCTCTTTATTCTCACTGCATCTCCATGTCTGCTGACTTAAAATACAGTCTCAGAACTCACTCTACTGCTCTGTGGGATGTAAAAACTGGGGAGAGAGGGAGCCTGTGGGTGCTGAATTCAGAGCCCAGAGCAGCTCTCAACTCAGTGTGAAAGAGTTTTGGGAGAATTAGCTGTGAGTGTTAACTGAGATGTGTGCACAGCCATCTCCATGCTGTGGTGTTTCCTTTCCCTGTCACGGGGCAGAGGCTCTGCTGGGCTCATTCAGGGTTTATCTCAGTGTCAGCAAAGCATTTTATATGGATGGATAACATCCAAATACTTAATTTTCCATCAGTTTGTAGATTAGAATATTTATGTGTGTGTACGTGTAAACACACCCACATTTTAGTTTCTCTTGGACTCTGTATAAAAGGAAATAATCAGCTGGAGAAAGGAGTTTTTATGTGTGTTTGTACCATTATTAATGTGGTTTTCTCTGCCTGCACCAGGCAACCTTCTGGGAGATTTTAGGACTATATTTGATGCTGTTTCAGAGTGCAGATCCCTGTCTGCACCACCCATCGTTCTCCTTCAATTCCCCCTCCCCTCTGCTAGAATAGACTGGAGAAGAAAAGTAGTTAAATGGCTAAAAATAGAACAAAAATTACATTTACACTGAAGTTGTAGTGTAAGATGCTGTTTAATCACCTCTGGACACAGTCCCTTGACAGCAGTCAGTGTTTGGGGGTCAGAACTGGCACCTGAGATGCTTGTGTAGCTCAGTTATTGTGTGTGAGAATACTTTATTTTGCTAACCATGCATCAAGTGGTTTTTGCAGTGAAAAAGCTAAATTAAATAGATAAATTAAGTTCCCTTTTACTTAAGATATGGCTTCATGCTATTCATTTCTCAGATTTTTTTAGTCTTGTTTAAAACAAAGCAACTAGAAAATGCTGTACTGGAAATAAACCCCAAAATCAGTGCATTTTTATTTGGGATTTCTCATCAAGTATTTAAATCTCTATAGTTCTTCCCAAAGAATTTTGCTGTAATTATGCTTGAAAATTGGGAATATCAATGCTGTCCTCTTAGAGCATGAAAAGCCTTGGAGTTACTACATCTGGTTCTCCTCTTCCTCTGGAGCATCATCCAGATGAGGGATTCAAAATGCCTTTGGAGCAGATGTTTTATGTTTTTCAGGGTTATCTTTAGTAGAGAAAAGATAAGAAGGAATAAACCCCCAACCTAAACTCAGATGTTTCAAATTAGAAACTTCTTGCTCTGAAATCTCAGGTCACACTGGGGTTCTGTTGTCTGAAAATGTAGTCAGTGTAAGTGGAGAAGTGGGATATTACTGTCTAGTCTTTCAGGAATATGAATCCATATGTTTGTGATGTATATGCTGTCTAGAGGCTCCATGTACATCTTACGGCTTTGGGATTTTCTGTTCTTGTGGTTTTTTAATAAATAATCTCTTGCTTTGCCCATGTGCTCAGTGTGGAACATCTGGAGCTTTCTGGTTGTGTTTTTACTGCCAAAATGCGTGTATTGTATAAAATATATTGAGGTATTATGCTGGTTTGTCTCATTAGTACTGGCTAAAAAAGTTACTTGCATTTTTTACTCTAATTTCGTAGAATCCTAGGGTGGTTTGGGTTGGAAGGACCTTAAAGCTCATCTTAGTCCACCCCTTCCCATGGGCAGGGACACCTTCCACTAGCCCTGGTTGCTCCAAGCCCCATCCAACCTGGCCTGGAACACTCCCAGGGATGGAGCAGCCACAGCTGCTCTGGGAAAGAGAATTTCTTCAGCTTTTTGTTGTCTCAGGTGAAGCCCTTTGACATCTGAATTTCCCCAAATCCAGCCATTCCTGAGATTCAGACATCATGCCAGGATTCCCTCACTTCAAAATTCACCCTACCATTATATTAGTTCTAAAAAAAGAGGTGTTTTTTGTCTAATTTCAGTACTGTTTATCTCCTTGAAAAGTTCTCATCCTCATCTTTTCTTCGGACTCTTCCCAGGGGCCTGTGAGGACTATTAACATCTCACTGAGAAGGAATTTTGAGCTTGATTTCATCTCTGCAGCTGCCTGTTTTCCTGAGAAGATTTGGGGGATTTTCATCAAATCACATATGTTGGACGGGTGGAAGAGTAGGGAGAAGAGGAGCAAGGGAAGGAGCAGTTTAAGAATTCTCATCTAAAATGCAAGCATGTCCCCAGAGAGGCCTTAAGGCCAAGGTTGAATGCCACATTTGTACCTATTATTTAATTTCTATTCCTTGGCACAACTTGTGGAGGAATAATCCTGTGTGACTATAAGAGTAAAAAATAGCTAGCCCTGCTGATATTAATGTCTCTCTTTTTAATGACTTTGAGCACTCATCTTGGGCTGTTTCAGAGATAAAATAGGTTTAAAAATCGAGTTTCTGTGATACCTTCTGTTCAGGGCTCTTGCAGCAGAGCTCTGGCTGGTTCCTGCAACACCTTGTGGGAGTTTTAAGGGTTTTTTTTGACCCTTAAAGTAAGGAATTACCTGTCAGATCAAAATTCATTACCAGTCCGATAAAAATACAGCCCTGATCAGCTCTGGTCTGTTATTTCCGTGTCAGCTAATACAATTGTGCTCAGATATTTCAGTCTGAACCTGAAATCAGTCAATATACCTTCCATAAGAAACGTGTCCTCAGTATTTCTTCCTGCTTTTTCCTTTTACTCAGTGTTTTCCCAGTATCTCCTTGCTTTTCCAGTCCTTTCAGTCAGGATTTGGGTGAATACTGGAGAGTAAGTGTTGGTCCGGTGGCATCTGATTTGATCAGGTGGTGCACGGCTTTTATAACTGTCTTTTTGTTTTGCTCTGAAAAACAGTGTTTTGCTATGAAATTGGAGGTTTTTTCTCAGCATTTATGTCAAAGTAACTTCTCTGAAAGCTGTGGAGTGTACGAGTCCCTCTGGGACCTTCCTTGGATGCTGCAGGCAGACTCGTTTCAAATGGAAACCGATGTTCTAAATCCTCTGGGAAGAGTTGTCTCAACCAAGAAATGTTGTGCTTTGTTGTCAGTTTTGCTCCTTTCAAAGGAAAATTGAATCCAGGACTTATATAGGGCCATGAGGATGGTTAGAGGGATGGAGCAACTCTGCTGTAAGGAAAGGCTAAAAGTACTGGGATGTTCAGCCTGGAGAAGAGAAGGCTCTGGGGAGACCTTGGAGCCCTGCCAGTGCCTTAAGGGGCTCCAGAGAGCTGGAGAGGGACTTGGGACAAGGGCCTGGAGGGACAGGATGCAGGGGAATGGCTTCCCACCATGAGAGGACAGGGACAGATGGGATGTTGGAAAGGAATCCTTTGGCTGTGGGGTGTCGGCACAGGTTGCCCAGAGCAGCTGTGGCTGCTCCATCCCTGGGAGTGTTCCAGACCAAGTTGGATGGAGCTTGGAGCAACCTGGACTAGGGGAAGGTGTCCCTGTCCGTGGCAAGTGGTGAAATGAGATGGTGTTTAAGGTCCCTCCAATCCAAACCATGCCATGATTCTATGGTTTGTGTTTGCTGTATGAAGCTGAGGTTCCCTGTTGGTGTGTGAGGAGGGTGATGTGTGCTCCTCTGCTGGGCCTCAGCCTTGCTAGAGATCCACATGCTCCTGAGAAAGCTGAGGAGAATATGGCACGAGCTGTTCAGACCTGTGAGCTGAGGATAGGTACAAATTAAGTAATTTTCTTTGCAGCAGTGGTGTCTGTCTGTAAAATGAGTGACTGGTAGGAGGAGAACAGTTGTGGCTGATACAGTAAGTGGGAGTTCCCCATCTTCTCGTAAGGGCAGCACAGCTTCCCTTCCTCATCTTCTTACAGTTCCTGGTCTTGTCAGTTCTCTGGAGCATCATTAAGGGTTCATTGTAGGGACAGAACTTCATCTTATTTCCTTGCTAGCCACCAACTGCTTTTGCTGTTGTGGTGCTTGTATGAGAGAGACGTGGCAGGACCTGAACTCAGCATTTCCTGGTTTTCCATTGTTTCGCGAATTAAACTCTCGTGTTCAGGAAGAACACGGAATGCCCTGACTATTGTTGAAAACCTGCTGTCTTAAGTAACAGTTTTCAAGGAGTGGGTTTGGTTTTCTTGAGGGATTTTTGTTTCTTCTTTTTATTTCTTTCAGGATCTCGTATCCATGTCAGCGGGGCGACAGTTGTGTGACGCACAGAGAGATTTGTGTTTGAGGTTGCAATGTGAAATGATTCTTTCAGTGCTGTGCAAAATCTATATAACAGAACTGGACAGCTGGATTCCCACTGCCAGAGGACAAGGATAGATGGGACATTGGGAAGAAATTCCTGCCTGTGAGGGTGCTAAGGCACTGGCACAGGTTGCCCAGAGCAGCTGTGGCTGCTCCATCCCTGGGAGTGTTCCAGGCCAGGTTGGATGGAGCTTGGAGCAACCTGGGCTGGTGGAAGGTGTCCCTGCCCATGGCAGGAGCTGGAACTGGATGGGCTTCAAGGTCCCTTCCAAACCAAACCAGCCTGGGATTACAATGTGTATTCCCTTATCTTAGTGTACAACAGTTTTATTAAGGTGTTTCTTGAGCTGTGCTTTTTGAGGATAACAGTGGAGGATTAAACACTAGAAGTGTGTGTTCTTGCCTGGGAGGTCATTCCTCCCTGGCTATCACCCAGGACCCCCCATGATTAACGGTCTCTTCACCACCAATGTGTAATACCTTAATTATCACAGTATTATAGAATGTTCAGGGGTTGGAATGGAGCTTAGAAATGATCCAGCTCCGACCCCCTGCCCTGGGCAGGGACACCTCCCACCAGAGCAGGTTGCTCAAGGCTTTAGCCAGCCTGGCTTTGAACACTGCCAGCCACAGCCTCCCTGGGCAACCTGTGCCAGTGTCTCACCACCCTCACAGGGAAAACTTCTTCCTGAGATCTAATCTAAATTTCCCTCTTTCAATTTCTCCCCATTACCCCTTGTCCTGTCATTGCGGTTCCTAATGAGGAGTCTCTGAATCTTCACTTTTTCTCCCAATCTCTTGGTTGTCCTGGCTTTTCCTCTCTCCTCACATGGAGGTGTGGAGGCAGAGCACAGCCCTGAGCACCCTGTTCTTTCACTCCTTGGCACAGTGGGAAGTGGAGCAGACAGTGGTTCCTTATGGTGGCTCCTGCTCCTGGGCAGCTCTGCCCACCTTCCTCTGTGGCAGGCAGGGAAGGAACCCTGCCAGACACCTTACTTCCTCCTTGGTCTTGGCTTTGCATGGTTTACAAAAGCCTCAAGAGCTGCAAATCTAATGCCCCCAAGGTATTGCTGTGAAATAGTAGTTACTTGGATGGGGCTTGGAGCAACCTGAGCTGGTGGAAAGTATCCCTGCCCATGGCAGGGGCTGGAACTAGGTGGGCTTTAAGATCCTTCCAGCCCAAACCAGTCTGGGATTATATGATAGCCATAGAACAGTTTGGGCTTTCCTAGGGATGTTCCATCTTTAGTTGCATCTTCTAGGACAGCTTTAGTCAGGAAAATCACTTCAGTAGGGTTTAATGTGCGTTGTGAAATGGAAATGATGATCCTTGGAAATGGATAATATTTAAACCACTTTGTTTTCCTTAGGACTTGTCAGGAGAGTGCAACCCCCAGGGGTGCCACCAGCACCTCCTGGATCCACACAGGTATCCCAGCTGCCCCTTCAGTGGGTGGAAACCCCCTCAGAGGTTAAACAGAGGAGAGGAGGAAGCTGAGATGTAGGTAACAGCCTGAATTCCTGCCTGTGAAGGTGCTGAAGCACTGGCACAGGTTGCCCAGAGCAGCTGTGGCTGCTCCATCCCTGGGAGTGTTCCAGGCCAGGTTGGATGGGGCTTGGAGCAACCTGGGCTGGTGGAAGGTGTCTGTGGCAGGAGCTGGAACTGGATGGGCTTTAAGGTCTTTCCAATCCAAACTCCTCTGGGATTCTATGATTCTCATTAATTTGGAAGAGCCCTCAGAGCCCCTCAGTGTTTGGGGACACCTCCATGGGCTTTGAAGGGGGAAGTGCCTGTATTCCAGAGGATCAGAATTGGACCTAAAGATTTTATTGTCTTCCTGACAATATTTTACTTGTCCTTTTGTCTTGTGCCTGAAGCCATGTAGAGAATGCCAATGTGAGTATGTCAGATTGCTTTTTTGAGGTGATTAGCATAGAATTTGTATGTGGAGAGGAGGGAATTTCCCTGGATTGTATTCCTTACGAATCTTTTGGCTATAGTTTAAGGTCTAGTTAGCTCTTTCCTGATTGAGAGGCTGCCAGGGAAAACTGAGTGTAGAGACTAACTCCCGAGTGCTGCTTTCTTTAAGGTGGGGTGGTTTGCTTGGGGGATTTTTAGTAGAAAAACACCCATGCAGGCCCTGGGCTAGTCGCTTCTGGCCCTTTAGCTTGTGAGGGCACATGCTGAGGTTGCCTGTTTGGAGTTGTCTGGTCCAGCTTAGCCTTGGAAACCAAAGCTGGGATTAATCTCTGTGAAGTGAGATAAAAGGAGTCCTGCCTGTGCTGGATGGAAGTGGAAATCAGCTTTTCCTCGCTTGTTCAGCCTTTTCCTCTACTCCTCCAGTCAGAGTCACCCAGGTATGATGACTCGTTACTACAGGTAGGGTGACTCCATCAGTCATTAGGGTTAGTAACATAACTGCAGTTACTCATTCCCTGCATGAGTAACTGCAGAGTTACCCATGAGGACTGTTTCACTGCAGTGTTGGCAGAAATCTGCCTTGGTGTGAAACTTCTTCCCCACCATAACAGCAAAACACACAGTTACTAGAGACACCAACTTGTCAGGAATGGGAATTACCACCTTAACTACATGGGAAAACATGTGGGAAGTGTGGGGAAGTGTGTGGATTTGCAGCACTGCAGTCCAGAGGGATCCTGTCTTTTCTGGGATTCATCCTTCTGCACAGCTTTCAGTTAAAAAATCCTAATTCTTTCCATTCCTTTGGACAGGTTCAGCAACAGGTTCACCCAAACCTTTTGGCAAAGGAAGATTCTCTCTATTACATTGAGGAATTGATCCTTCAGCTGCTAAACAAACTGTGCATTGCTCAGCCACGAACTGTGCAGGATGTGGAGGTAGGACTGGATCCTGGAAAACCAATTGTTTGCTTCCAGAGCTGTTGGGATGAATTAAGGTATTTTGAGCAGTGCAGGTTGGAACTTGGAGCAAGGTGAAACCAAGGAGAAGAGCTTGTTAATAGGACTTTCTGGATGCCTCATTCCTGGGAGTGTTCCAGGCCATGTTGGATGGGACTTGGAGCAACCTGGGCTGGTGGAAGGTGTTCCAACCCCCATGGCAGGAGTAGAATAAGATGATCCTTAAGGTCACTCCAACCCAGTCCATTCTGGGATTCTATGATTCTATTTAGATTTTAAAAAGCAAGTTTAATTGGAAACTCTTTTTCCATCCAGGGCTCCAGAATAGAAATTATGGGAAACTTTCCCTTCAGCATTATTTGTATAAATGCAGAATACTTTGAGGGATTTTCTGCTGCTTGAGTGTACCTTGGATTTAAGAATTTTTCCTACTTTTTGACATAAATATACAGAAAAAAAAGCAAATATTGGAATGAAAAGTTTCTGTTGCCAGGGCTGAATTGTGCAGCTGAGGGAATAGAGTTGGATGTTCCTGGAACTTTAGTGAGACTCTTGTATTATTGCAGCTGTTTGCTGTTGTGTCAGAGTTCCAAAACCAGAGCTTAATGGAGTCTGGAGGGAGAGAGTGTTTTCCTGTGGCTGTGACCTGTTACAAGCTCTGTAGAGTATTAATTTGACATTAATCTATAGGTCTGGGATTCTTAGCCTGAACCAAAATGAAGTCCTTGTCTGATATTCTGTGTGTGTGTCATGGAAAAAAAACAAATGTAATCATTATAAAAAGAAATATTAATATTAATGATAGTAATTATAAGACTAACAGTTTTGTATTTATAATGACATATTAATTTTATATACAATATTCTATATAATTAATATATAATGTAGGCTATGTAAT
>NW_008656991.1:41257-60288 GCF_000695815.1 Acanthisitta chloris | reverse complement strand
CTGCGGTGATTGACGGGCACTGAGGCGGAGGGGGCGGGGGCTGTGGCGATTGACGGGCCCTGGGGCGGGACCCGCGCGGGAAGCGAAGGGGATCGAACCCACGTGTTTCGCTCTCCGGTCCCGTCTGAGGAGCATCCCTAGGGAAAACGGGTTAAGGGATTCTTAGGAAAGAGGCCGCAGGGGCTTCCCAAAGCAAAGCAGAGCCCTTCAGCTGGCCTAGATAGCAATGCTGCTTTATATATGTAGGTGGAGATACATGTGTGTCTGTACGTGTCTATGTGTGTGCCCATGTGAGTGTGTGTCTATGGCAATATGTGTGTCTCTGTGTGTGTCTATGCACATGTGTGTCTGTGTGCATACGTGTGCTTGGCCAAGTCGTGAGACAGCCCTTAAAGTTCTAAAATAACACTGCTCATTATTTGATAACCACGGACAAGTCAGAAAGAAGAGGTTGTGAAAGACGTCCTAAAAAAAATAATAAATGAAGTAATCCCTTGAGGTGAACACTGGTAATTTTCCAGTCCATATAAGCAAGTGTGTTTGGTTAGTGCTGGCCAAATTACCACACCCTCTTTTTTAATTAGAATGGAATAGACCAGAACAGAACTGACCAGACCACTTCGGTTGGAAGGGACCTACAAGGACCATCAGTGCAACTGCCTGATCATCTCAGGGCTCACTAAAAGTTAAAGCCTGTTGTTAAGGGCATTGTCCAAATGCCTCTTGAACCCTGACAGGCCTGGGGCATCGACCACCTCTCCAGAGACCCTGTTCAGGGTTTGACCACTCTTTCAGTAAAGAAATGCTTCCTAATGTCAAGCCTAAATCTCACCTAATTACTGTATCTTTTACACCATAGCATTTTATTTAACTGTTATTAGTCATCCTCAGACTGGTGAAGACTCAAGCTCACTATATACTTTCAAATTACCACCCTCAATTTGTCTAAATTCCTCCTCCATTCAGGTTTCCCTAGCCTTTGGTTTCAGCTGTTAGTTACTTTCCTGTTCCTGGGATTTGTCCTTTGATGCTGACTGTTGTTGTACTTTCTCCACACACATAATCCACAGAGATTTAAAAAAAGTGCCTTTTGCCTTTGAGCTCCAGGAATTTGTGAATTGGAAGAACTGAAAAGAATCATTATGTGACAGCAGATAAACCAGAGGCCAGGCAGGTGTTACTTGTAGCAAAGATCTTTTCCCTGTTATTACTTTACTGTTTCACTTTTGTTATTCTTAAGAGACCATAGAGGTGCGTATTAAACAAGAAGCTTAGACTTAATTATAGGTTACATCATATCTCTGTAATGAATAGAGTATTTTGTTAACATAGATTTTCTACTCTCCACACTTCTATGAAGATATTAAGCAGCTTTTAACCAGCTAGATAAATACACTTTTCTATTCTGTTCTGAAGTTGTTGATAACAATGAATTTTCCTTTGGACATTCACACCATCTTTAGAGGTTTCTCCTTAGAAAGGTTTTCTCACGTCTGTGTAGGCTGATGCATTGGCAAAACTACTGAATCTCCAAGGCAAATCATTTGAATAAATTCTGCTTGTTATCTTAAAAATAGCCAAGCTCTGGAAATGTCTCCCACCACATTAGCAATTTCTGGCACGAGAAATAAAAAGTAAGCAGGAAGCAGAAGCAGTAAAATGAGCAGCTGCACAAAGCAGCAATATTCACTCACAGCAAGGGTAAGCAATATTTTTCATCTCTGAAAACATTTCATGCTGCTCCTGTGCTGCTGGATTGTGTGGTAGCTCAGTGTCAAGCTGCAATAGCTGCTAATCGACCTGGAAAGGGACAACTTTTGTGAACATGAAAGTCACTTCCACACAGTACTATGTTTTCTTATCAGAGTTTATTGTTGCACTTCAAATACCATGCCACTATCAGAATAATATCTATTTCTTTCATTTTAAAAAACTTGGAGAAAAATGCTTCCAGCAATTTTCATTCAATGTGAATGACAAGAGTATTACATCTATAAACATTGAAATATCTATTTAGTTTCTTCCTGAGGAAGTTTCACATTTTTAAGCAATGAAAAAGGATAATCTGTACAAGATAGTCTGCAAATCATTCAAACTAATTCTTTCTGCACAAGTAGAACTGGGAAAATATCACAGTATTTTCAGGAATGTTTGCTCAGATCATTAGGTGATTTCATAGCAGGCTCTGTGTTTACACCCCCCCAGTGGTCACTTGCTGCCCATACCCACATGTTGGTTTTGAATGGCGCAGATGTCTGCAGAAAGCAAATTTCACAATCATAGTTATGAAAACAAAGGTGAAGCTCACACCATCAAGCATTTGTTCAAGAAATTGCTTGTGCAGTTACCTACCAGAGGAACAGAAACCATGACTGTGTTACAGCCACAATGAAACATCTGCCTTATGACAAGGAAATACCAATTCAGTGTAATGAATCAGTATTTTAAAGGAGTAATAATACTGCTAGTCTATTTCTGGAAATTAAACACTGGTTGTAGGTAAGTTGTGAGTAGAAGAGGTTAAATTCATGCTGTCTGACTTGCTTACTCAGCTGTGCCCAGTGCATCCTGTGACACGGGGAGTAGCACATTTGGCTGCTGTCTGCATGCTGTGCTCAGCCTCCTCACCCTTCACCGAGCTGCCTGCATGTTACAAGTTGTTCTGTTTTTTAAAGGCTCCTGTTAAATGTAAGAATATATTTAAATAGAATAGCTCTGGAGAAAAAAAATAGTGGCTTCATACCATCCTTTTACAAACAAGCAATAACCCACGCTAAGGCCATGCAAGTGGAGAGTTATCTTCCCAGTGCCTCGTGGTGACCATGGCTGGGCTGTTTTATCTGATCACCAACAACTGTGGGCTCCTTGCTGTACTGCATGACCCATCACCACTCTGCCCGTGACTGCCCACTCATTCTCGTTCTGTGGGGGCCTTGCCTTCCCAGGGAAAGAAGACAGACTGAGAATCCTTCAAAACAAAGAATGAACCGAGTGTGGCTGAAGGCCATTCCTCTGGCACACAGGACACACTCAGCCTGTGTGCAGAGGGCTCTCTCATCCTGCAAACACCAAGCACTAGATAGCGCCCAAGTTTTTCCTATTTTCTTCTAGTTACAGTGAAGAACACAGAGAAACAGAGGCAGCAGTGCACAAAACAGGAGCTTTGTGCAGTCCCTGTGGATTTTAAAAAACTGTCTGAGTGATGTTACATCGGGTTGTATCAGGGGTAAAATCAATCATGCCATGATGAAAACCCCAGGTATTTTCCCCTGTTATTCAATTCAGCTGTAACAAATCCACATAGATGGTGGCAGGACACATGGGCTGTCCATAGCATACAGAGTATTTGCTTTTACAGATGTTCAAAAACCAGACTGTTTCTTTGATCAAATGAGAAGTACTTTAAGACAGGTCAGCTTTTGAGACAAATCCGTATGACACTGAATATTTAAAGTGAAATGAAAATTCTCATTCTAATAAATAATAAAGATGTTCATCTTAAAAAAAGTCTACTCTAGTAGGTCCTCATCGTTAATCATGCATATTCCCTTAGCAAAAATGTGCTGTGTAAAGAATATTGTTATATACAGCAAATCTGTCTAGATTTTGTTCTTTACAGGCCTATCAAAACCACATAGCACATAGACAAAATCAATAAATAATAAGGATTACCAGTTAGAGGTACAGTAAGGATCTCAACATCTGTTTTCTATTTAGGGAATAACAGACTGGTTTCCATTCCATTACCTTGAAAGTTAAACCATATGATTACGTAAGTGTTGTGTAACAGCACTGAGACACAGAAAGTTTTTCCACCATTTGATGCATGTTTTTAAGTATTCACCCCAAAACAAATGATGAAAACATTGTAAGAGCTACTGTATAAAGCACTGCACTTTGTACTGTAGTTCTCTCTCGTTTTCACTACCCCTTCGTGCCTTTAGGAACACTCAGAGCCAAAGTTCAGTGGAGAAGCATTAAGGCCACACTCAGCTGAAGTTTTCACTGATCTTCTTCCTCAACTTTTAAGTACTATTAATTGGGCTTTATCTTACCTCTAAACTGATACATTGTGAGATGTGTCATTAAAATATTCCACATAAATGTAAGGCTGGATATTTCTGTTTTTCCAAGATTAGAGTGTAATTTTCTACCATGATTACACAGTGTTAACTTTTTTCACTCTAAAGCTTATTCCTAATACTTAATTCCAAACATCTTTAAGATGTCTGGAACTGGAACCAGGATTTTCATCTGGAAATCTGGTATGTTTCTTCAGCTGATGTAAACCAAAGGTTACTGAAAGATGCTACAATTTTGATCATGTTGAGAATCTTAGAATGCAAAAAGCCTAAAGTAAAGGCAAATAAATTAGGGAGAAAATAGTGGTGCAAATTAAGGCAATATAAGAATAGATCTGTTTCTGCTCTTCATGGGACTTTCATTCGTATCAGTCACTCCTGGTTGACAGCAGTGCAGCATCCAGATCTGGTTGCTCACAGAACCAGGAGTCAAAGTTCCTTGCACTGCCTCAGTTTGGGTCACAATTGTGTAAGTCTAATACTGCTCATAAGGATTGTACTGCAACATGTCCAGTTACATTTCTGTTCAGATAATGGCTGTAGTCTGTATTTTAACATTTCAGTCAGCATAAAATCATGGACAGAGGTCCTTTCCACACTGTAAGGGTTTGTTTTTACAGGCTATAATCATAGGTAATGTTTTTTTGTGTGTGGTTTTTTCTACACTGCTTTAGCCTGTAGCTTCCAGATTTTGCTCCGTGTATTTTGCTGCCATGCACAGCTAAATCATATATGGTAACTGTACTTCTCACCTGTGTTTGTACACACTTTGGGTATTAGCAAGCTGATTCCAAAGGCAGAAGTACACTTGGCATTTTGTGCTACATGAAGTTTTCTTACCTTACGCAACACAATAATCAAACAGTAAGAAAAACTGTCAGTGGTCTAACAATGGGCTACAAAACCTACATGAGACACAATACTTGTAAACTGATATATAAAAATGCAAATATTTACCATGAAATTGGACAGGTCATGTATCTCTGACGCTTATACCAGTTGTAAATAACTTCCACACATGTGCACAGTAGTCCACGAGTCCACAGGCCCAGAAATGTTAATGAGAAAGATCTGGCCCACCAGAGCTCCAAGAAACACACGTATTTTTACAATCCACATGCCAGCATATGGAAATAATTCCTCTCTCTTACACTTTGTTTGAAGAGGTATATCTTACAAGACCTTCTGGCAGCTGCTGGAGAGTTCAGGTATGATGACTGAAGCATGGAAGAGAGATTTCAAAAAGCTGTTTTCCAATGCTATCTCACTTTCTGTAGCTCCTGTCTCAGCCACGATGGCAGGGGTTGTCCCAGTTTGTGTAGGAGTTTTGACAGTTCCACATTGTGATCTCTGTAGTAGCTTGACAGAAAGGCCCTGCACTGATGGATACAAAAGGAGATGGTTTTACTTAATAAAATGCTGCACTGCAGTTGCTGTGAATTCTAGGCTTCAAAGTCTGTGCGACCTGTGTCAAAACTTTATTTTCTCTTATGCAATTTGTATTCTTTCATACTATCTACTGCAGGCAAGTTTCAGTTAGGAGCTCAACTTGAAAAGGGAATTTCAAGAGAAACAAAAGTTGTCCAAAATGAACACTGAAATCAAAGCAAAGGATTTGATTCTACTGTCAGAAAGTCATGTAAATTTACAACCACACTGAGGATGATGCATTTAATGAAGTATGATTGAAAGTTTCTAAAATATCTTTGTATGCAGACATGTATCAGTTTTGACCCCCATTTTCAGAAGTATTTAGAGTTGAAAAAGACAACAATAAACAAACACAGACTCGTCTTATCCCTGTCCAGAAGCCTTCTCACCCCATGACCTTGTATCAGTATCTACTAATGTAAAGGCACTTAGAATTGAAGTACTGTGAGAAAAAAATCCTGGCTTCCTTGGTAATCAAGTTCTCACTTCTGTTCAAACTGTGAGGTTTAATTTGCATTTTAGTCAGGCTAAATGAAATGGGGATGCAGGACAGAACCAACATAAAAGTTACAGCTGGAACAGGAGACTAAAGTGCCCCTGGGTACAGGTTGCAGCATTTAATGCGATGGAAATCTCTTCATTTGAGCATTTGTCTGGGGAAGGCATTTATAAAATTCATGGAAACAGAACTTAAACTCTCTTGAAACTGATTTATATGAGAGTCTGCACTACTTGTCATGGCCTAACTACTCTCAATGTCAAGGGACCAGAGAGAAATACACATATCTGACCATGACTGAGAAAAAACCCCACACTGTAGAGCTTCTGCTGCTTAAGTCTCTCAGGTAAAGGGGACTGGGAGAGTTTTCCAGAAGAATTTCTGGTAATTTCAGAGGTGCAGAGTTTATTTTTCTAATGGGTGCCAAGTTTTAAAACTTTTGGGCTTTTTTTGTGTTTGGCTGGGTTTTGGTTTTTTGTTTTAATGACTTAAATATATTTGAAATATATTAAATATATTTCAAATCTATTTTCATATTTGAAATAGAGAGCTGAGAAATTCTATGAACTCCACAAGCATCTTAAACATTTCCTCTGCAGGGAAAGGCAGTCAAATAATTAATGTTCACTTAATTTTGTCTTCTCTCCCTTGCAATGTGTGGTGTCCCTTATGTGGTACCTGAATCCCTGTACAATGCCAACAGGCATATCATGGCTTACCTCAGAATCCATAGGAGGGTATTTTCTGCCCTTGCTCTTTCCAAGACACTTTGTTTTTCCTTCTTCCAGGAGCTGACACCAGAATCCTTTATGTGAGTCAAATCTGAAACAAGTATTTTGCAGTGAAAAAACTGTGATATACTGCAAGGAGGATAAATCTCCCAAGTTTAGACTGAAGACTCAAGAGAGCAAACCTAAAGTTACCAGTCTTGTTTTAAGGGCAACCAAATCTAAGTGTCAGAATCCAAAGGATTTATGTGCACATGACTTACGATGTACAGAGTAAATGCTACATTCCTGATTGAAACTACTGAATCTGTTTTGCAGCTAATGTCAAAAATAAAGAGAAACTAATTCTATTTCCTTTCTGTTTATGCATTTCAGCATTTGATGTTCCACTTATGGAAGTAAAATTATTCCTTTTGATTCATCCAAAATTCATATGCAGTTCTGACAAAGCAGTACTTTGTTTGTCAAAATTCTACTTCTGTAACAGCCAAGCTCCACACTGAGTGGCTCACTGGATGATTCACAGGAAATTTAACCCTGCATTGTGTTCTGAAGGATACGTCCTACTGACAGCTCCGAGACGTGCAAGAGGCTTTATTTTGCAGTGAGCTTACTGACAGACTAACTGGTATTTTAGGAATGTAGGAACATGTGAAAATGATGATTAAATTAACTCACGTTAGAGCTTCAGAGTAATTATAGTGAGGAGAGACTCCCAGAAATTTCTGGACTTCATCCATTACAGTCGATGGGTCAGTTCTCAGCTGCTGTCCATCAATAATTAGCAACTACAACAGAGAAAATAAATGGAGGCTTAATTTAAAATTCATTATTTCAAGCTTCAAACTGAAGCTTCTAACTCTGTCAAACTCATTCATTATATGGAGAGTATTGCCCCAGGAAATGATAATTGGTCTGTTCTTAATTATCATCATCGTTAATGACCTGAGAGCAGGGTAAATGGCATGTTCATTAAATCTGAAATGATATTACATTGGAAGTTGTTGTGACAGCAGAAAAATAGCAGTGGAGGATCTAGGAAGTTAAGAAATATTGGCAGGAAATTGGAGAGAGATTGGTCCAGCCAAGAAAAAGAATGGTATTAATGGCTACTGCTACGACTCTTATGGAGAAAACATAAGGCTATCAGGGCTGGTTCTTCACAGTGACTATGGCATGTAAAATCTGGCAAAAAATCTGCATGACAATGCAGATTGTTCCATATTCATGGGTTACTTTGGAGGAACATCTAATGAAAACTTAGTGCAGAGTATTTCATGAGTATCATGGTATCACAGCATTGTGTATCTCAAGAAGAGAGACACAAGACAGGCTGAAAAGAGAATATGTGGAGAATAACACCAACTAGATGCATCAGAGCTTCCTTGGCACACTCTGGGAAAACAGAAGGTGCAGCCTCCAGCCAACTTGTCTCAGCTAGAAGTGTCCTGGATAAACAGAAGGTTCGGATTGCAGCCAGCCTTCCTCAACTGAAGTAACTTTAACTGCTGGGTGGGGAGCAGTGCCAGACACATTGCTAATGTCACAAAAATCCACTCCAGAAATAAATCTACCAAGGAGATACTGATCATGTGATATTGTCTGCCTGCTCTTGTGTTACCACATGATGTTCAGGGCTTAGGATGTGCATCTTTTGAGGCTTCATCTTACACAGGCCCAGAATGAGGATAGTGATTTGTAAAATATCCCTGATGATTCTGCCCCTGCACTCGGTGCTGGTGAGGCCACACCTTGAATCCTGTGCTCAGCTATGGGCCCCTCAGTTCAGGAGGGACATTCAGGTGCTGGAGCAGGTCCAGAAGAGCAATGAGGCTGGTGAAGGGACTGGAGCACAAGTGCCATGAGGAGAGGCTGAGGGAGCTGGGGGTGTTCAGCCTGGAGAAGAGGAGGCTCAGGGGAGACCTTATCACTCTCTACAACTCCCTGACAGGAGGTTGGAGTCAGGTGGGGGTTGGTCTCTTCTCCCAGGCAACCAGCAGCAGGACAAGAGGGCACAGACTCAAGCTCTGCCAGGGGAGGTTTAGGTTGGATATTAGGAAGAGATTTTTTACAGAGAGAGTGCTCAGGCATTGGAATGTGCTGCCCAGGGAGGTGATGGATTCACCATCCCTGGAGGTTTTCAAGATGAGACTGGATGTGGCACTTAGTGCCATGGTCTTGTAACCACGGTAGGGTTGGACTTGATGATCTTTGAGGTCTCTTCCAACCTGGCTGACTCTATGATCAGCATTCAGCAGGGAAGACGTTTACATAGGTAAATTTCAGGACAATGTATTTGTAAGATTAGGATGTCAAGTTACAGTCTTATTCACCTGATAAGGTGGGAAGTAAGTTAGCCATCTTTCAATATGGGTAGCATACCATCCAGGTGCTAGGCATCTCTTCTGGAGAGCTCTGAGCTCAGCTGGGGCTCGAGGTCCAGCTGTGATCACCTGATAGAAGCTGAATTTTAGAGCTGCAGGATCTTCATGTGATCGCTGATGCTGTAAAAGAAGTTACATTGCTGGAAACTTACAGTCCACAAAAGCTGGGAAAACAAGACAAAACTTGTTGGTCTTGCTGCCAAAAATTTCTGAATCTATCTTGTATTTTGAGCATGAACTAGATAAGTGTGTCTATAAACTAATTTCCGGATGTGCTGATTATATAAATCAATTAAGCATTTTTGCATGTTTATATTACAGGCAGACTTTTGACAAGGTAGTTTCTGGTATTTTAACCCTCCATATATTTTCAGGTTTAAATGACAGATACCTCAGCCAATGGGTGATCACACATGGTTCACTGACTGACAAAAGCTTCTATTACCCAAACCCTTTGTTGGTGTATACATACATACAAATATATACACACACACAGAGGGTATACAGAGAGGATTCAAGGTAGACACCTCGATTTGTGCCTTCCTGTGCTCTCCACAGTGCATACCTGGTACCAGGAGTAGGCCCGGTCAGATGGGTCGATGAGGATGGTGATGATCTTGGCCTTGGGGATGAGGGAAGCAGCTCGCTTAGGAGCTTCCTCAGAATGGAAATAGTTGGCACTTTTCTCAAAGAGGAGGTCAGTGGTGATATTGGAAGGAGTGGGGAAGAAATCCATGTACCTAAGACAGCAACATCATTCTCAGAATTAAAAATCTCACAAAGGTTGACAAATCAATTATATCTTATTCTATCAATCAAAATAATAGCCTAATTGCCAAATAAAAGCAAACAGAAGTTCACATTGTATTTTTGATCATATTTTACTTGGTGTTAGCTTTCTCCTCATTACATATAACTAGACAGTGCAGCTATGTTTTGGAACTGGGAATAAATGTTACAATATCCATGTATCACCTTAAAATTACTGACTGCTCACTTTTCAATCAACGAATGGCTATCAAAGTCAAAGAACTGAGTTTTCCAACTTTGGCCTTTTGCTGCCACCAATTACAGTGCAATACTGCAAGAAAAAGATAATTAGTATCAGAATTGCTTTCACTCAAAGGAATAAGAGCCTTTTTATGTGGGGAAGATGCATCAAAACAATCCCCCACAGCTTCATCATGTAAAAGGTTTCTAAGCAGGGACAGAATCTGCCACTTATTGCTCTGTGAGTTACGTTTTTGTGGAAACCTGGGTTGTAGTCCTTTCAGGTTTCTTTGTGAGCTTTCCTCATCCATTATGAAGTTGCAGTTATATTTCAGCAATTGCTATGTCACATACAGACTTCTTTACCCAAGGGTCTCAGACCACTTCTTGTCATTGTTGGGGAAAACAGTAAATGGGAAATGTTGGTCTTGATTTTTCAATTAAACTGCATTGATAAAATAAATGCCACTTAAAACAGTCTCTTCTGAAGATTATGCTTAAGGACTGAGATTTCTACCAGTGCTTAGACTTCTAATAAAAATGATGTGTTCTTGTTGGCCCTGAAATTGTGACCACTGCAGTCAATGGACTCTGCTTCCCAAAAATAAAGTGGCCAGCTTGATGAAAATTATGAAGCTATACCAATTTCTGCTCACAAACAAAATTATTAGAAACCAATGACTCAACCTGACTGTGTGAGCTCAGAATGTTTTACCAGAACGTCAAAGAAAAAGGTCAGCCTTGAGAGAGGCAACAGGCGCCATGGGCAAATTTGCTCTAGATCATGGATGGAGTCATTACTATGCTGTTGTACTCAAGTCCTGGTAGTAGAATGACAAATATAATGCAATAAGGACTACAACCTTTTAGGGAAACACATAGTATCAAATATGGCACTGCAGTGAATTGTGGAAAAAAGTTAATTGACTGTTTAGATAACATAGCAAATTTGAAACCTGTAACAATGCTTACATAAACAAATGCATGACTGGTCTATTTAGACTCCTACTCTTCAAGGACGAATTTCTCATTTTTCTTCCTTGTCATCTCTATTGGAAGATGACAATTTACATCTGCACCTCTTTCAAGATGGCAGTATTGAGGCTGTGAGGCCTGAAAGAACCTTTTTCTGCTTCTGTAGCTAGCCTTGGCCTAAATGTAAGCTTAGACAAAGGCTAAGTCAGAGCCAGGGAAAAAGCTGTATCTCCACAACCACAAAAGAAATTGAACCGATTGTTATTTGTGAATACTCTTACACTGAAAGAATCCTAGGCATTAATGGACTAATGAGGAGAGACCTTGCATCTAATTACCATTCAGTAAGCTGATTACAAGGCAGCATTAAAATACACTATCAGACTGGTAGGTCTGAGTGATTTGTCTGGCAGACAGAATGCAAATCTCAGAACTAAACAACTACACCAGTGGGCAGCTCTGAGGATCCAAGACTTAACTGTGAGAACCTGGCAGGGGGGAGTGGGGCACAGAGTGGGTGCTGTGAAGTGAGAACCTGTCAAAAGGGTGGCACATGTCTGGCAGCCAAATTGTACCAGCATGTTAGGGAAGTGGATACAGTAGGAGGAACTAGATAAGCAGCAAAGTGGTCTTCCAGCAACACAAAAACATTGATTTTGTGGAAGAACTGGCTGGCTGTGCTCAGGCTGTGGCCATCAGTGTGGAGCTGCTATGCTTTGCCTGCACATCATCTTCACTGACTCCAACAGCCTCAGCAGCAAGGAGTCAGCTTTCTCATTCCCAGTCATTCCCTGGCACCTCTCTGTTGGCAGAACTGTCTGACTCACCACACTTCCAGTAAGAACCTGCTGCAACAATTACAACTCTGAAAACCAAGCGAGGTACAAACAAATTGGATCTGATGTGTCTGTGCTAAGACCACAGAACAGCCTTTGCCCTGCTAATTTTATGGATGAATACAAACTCAAAGGCAATAAAACTATTTTCCCTTAAACTGGGGGCAAAGCAAAGAAACAAGACAAAACATCAATAATCTTCTGCTGGTGCTCCCCAGCCATTACACATTACCACTTTTCATCTTGTAGTGCTTTACAGTGCAGCACTTTGTGAAGGCAAGAGAAATCAAGAGCGACCTTCTGGGTGCAGCTGTGACTCCCTGGCAGCCACAGTGACCATGGCAGCAGTGACACACACTCTGTTTTAGCACCACTTACTAACCTACAGAGACACCAACATTCTCCTAACTACCTGATCTTTGAAGAACATTTTGAGAGGCTTTCCCTGTCCCCTTTTACATGATTACTATTTCTAAATCCTGTTTAAAGGAAAAAATGCCTCTCCCTCAGACCTTTTTTTCCTCCTAAGAAATAAGATTTCCAACAGGAACATAATTTGTCTCCATATATTCAACTACTAACCATTATTGTCCCAACTTCAAAGGCATGTATAATGAGAAATACACATTTCATTAGTTTTGCATATTAATATGTGGACATTTACAAGAAAGCCTCACAAAAATTAGTGCATCTATGATACTCTGTAGTAAGATCACTATTCACTTGCATCTATTTCTCATTTCAGAAGGACAGTGAAGGTTACTTTTTATCTCACTCTGTATATGCAGCTACCATTACCAATAGTAATGTCATTTTTGTATTGTTCACAATATATAAACTTTTATATTTATACTAATAACCCATCTTACCAATCAATCCCCCTGTGGTAGTTATTTCTATTAAAGAACTGTACCTCCTCAAAGGTTTTTGGGCTGGGGGAGTTACTAATGATGGAAGGATGCATAATCAGGAACAAATACAAGGCTGTGGTACCTGCAAAGAGGATAAAAGTCCAAGATTTAAAAAGCAAATACACACACACACATTTTGGGGGGTTATACTTGCAGATGGACCAAACCAGCTCTATTCCTTTCCATTTCAGTGAGGGGATGTTGGTTTAAGCCAGCTAAGAATCTCTGCTTTCTGGGCTTTTAGACTGAAGCCATTGGAAGAACTGTAGACAGTTAACACAGGAACTGGAGTGCCAATGCTGAAATCTGTTTTTCACACTTAGAATAACTGTGTTTTAAAAATAATGATTGGTTTATATGAGACTGTCACAAAAATAATTTCAAAACCTTGCACTCAGCTATTGGGGATTGGGAGAGGTGAAAGGACACACATATGCAATTTTCTGATTACTCAGAAGAAAGTTAACCATTAAATTAATTTCTAAACTATTGCAATCTTGCAATTCAAAGTGTCCATTAGGAACTTCTTGACTTGAAATAAATGCCAAGAAACAACAAGGTTCTATAAACAAGCCACTTGCAGGACAGACAAGAACTTGCCATTCAGAATCTAACTCATTTGAAAGACGTCTGTCCTGTCCTTTCCTCCTCCCACTTTGACGAAAGCTTGTCTGTCCTGTTGATCTCTTTATCAAAGTGTTACTCATTTTGACATAAAGCCCCAGAACACCTGACACACACTTGAACTCTGCATTTTCAACACTGTACTGTTGTTGTAAAGTATATTATTTAGCTGTATTTGGATAACATCGGAAAACATCAAAATGCTGTCTGATGATCAAGATCTCTACAGAGCAGCCTGAGTAACCAGTGATTAATTGGTGTAACTATCTGAACTTACACATCGCCTATCTTATTGAAATACAAGAAAATCTCACCAGTTTTCTGGGGTCCCACAACCAAGAATTTTGGTAATCGATCACAGGTTTTTTCTTTAGACCAAATATCTCTGTGCCGTTTGTCGTCACAGGGATTCTGAAACAGAGAAGAGAACTCAGAATGCCATTGGCAAGCACACCTGATAAGGTTCTCAAATTACAGATATAATTTACAGAACAATTATGTATCTATATAACTTAACCATTTTTCACCAAAGTACAAATATTCTTACCAGGAAACATTATTTTCCCTTAGGATGGAAAACCATGTTAAGCATTCATGAACTATTGCAGTGATTCGGAAAGGCATTTGCAATATAACCAGGCCAGAAACCAGTTCTCCTAAGTTTTGTTTGCATTTTCTTTCCTGACAGAGGATGTTGAAGAAATATCCCTACACATACACACTTGCCCCAGCTATCCTACAGACCCCGGGGCAGGATAATTTCTCCATGAAATGTCAGTCTGTTCTGTGGAGTTTTGCCAAAGACAAATTTGATCTCTCATACTTCAGCTGTGGGAATAATTCAAAATCAATTATCAATTACATACAAGTTATGAAGACTTGAAATTGCTAACGAGTTACCTAATTACTGATTTTATCTTTACATTACTGTGACAGCTACCACACTACACATGCTGCAGTTTTCAAACTGAGAGGAAATTAAATATAAGGCTTTCTATTCCCAAATACATGTTCTGATCCTGACGATTTAGGGGCTGGAATGGACCTTACAGATCATCTAGTCCCAACCCCCTGCCCTGGGCAGGGACACCTTCTCACTAGATCAGGTTGCTCAAGGCTTCATCCAACCTGGCATTGAACACCACCAGGGTTGGAGCAGCCACCACATCCCTGGGCAACCTGTGCCAGTGTCTCACCACCCTCACAGGGAAAAGCTTCCAACCTAGACTTCCCCTTCTGCAATTTGAACTCATTACTCCTTGTCCTATCACTGCAGTTCCTGACACAGAGTCCCTCTCTGGCTCCTTGTAGGCCCTTCAGATAGCGAAAAGTTGCTCTGAGGTCTCCACTCAGTCTTCTCCAGGCTGAACAGCCCGAACTCTCTCAGCCTGTCCTCAGAGGGGAGATGCTCCAGTCCTCTTAACAACTTCGTAGCCTCCTCTGGACTTGCTCCAACAGTTCCATGTCCTTCCTATGTTGAGGACACCAGAACTGTGTGCAGTATTCCAGGTGGGTCTCATGAGAGCAGAGAAGAATCACCTCCCTTGTCAGTAGGACAAGAGGGCACAGACTCAAGCTCTGCCAGGGGAGGTTTAGGCTGGATATCAGAAAGAGATTTTTTACAGAGAGAGTGCTCAGGCATTGGAATGTGCTGCCCAGGGAGGTGGTGGATTCACCATCCCTGGATGTTTTCAAGGTGAGACTGGATGTGGCACTTAGTGCCATGGTCTAGTAACCATGGTAGGGTTGGACTCGATGATCTTTGAGGTCTCTTCCAACCCGGCTGATTCTATGATTCTTATGACCTGCTAGCCACACTCCTTTGGATGCAGCCCAGTAATCTGGCTACAGGCTAATTCCCATTTTTAAATTCATTCTTTCTTAGTATTATGCAAAATTCTTGATATTTTCCCCCCAGTTCAATGTTTTATTTAATAACAGCATGAATTTCAAAATGTGTATTTGAGTACAAATTTGCAATCTCAGATTCTAAGCTAGCAATTCAATACTCAGGGCTGGAAAACACTTCGGTAAGCAAGTTTAAACACATTTTCATGTTTGATTTACTGAAGTTTGCTCCTTAGGGTATTTCTACCAAGTCACCTCAAGAAGATGATATTTGGGTTATGTATGATCATTGTAAAAACCCATGTACCTACAGCTTCTTGGTAAAGCAGTTCTCAGCTTGTTGTGAATAACTTTCTAATCTATGTATTTCTATTGGGTAATCATTTAGCATTAAGGTATCCATGGGCTTAATGCTCTTTTCTCTTCTTGGATGCTCTCTCCTCCTTAAAAACTTGGGAGAAAAATTCATTTCTTTATTTGCCAGAATAAGCATATACACCTGTCAAATGCTTCACTGCTGCTAGTTCCAATAGAAGAGAAATAACACCACATGCACTTTCCTGCCTTTCCCCACATTTCTAAAAGCAAGTCAAGTCACAAATAAAATGAATTAAAGATAATTTTAAGTACACATCTTAATACATATAATTGCACAGCCTTTTACAGGTGACAGGGAACACAATCACATACGGAATCTTCAGTAAACTGTTTTATGGGACTAACTAGTCAATCTAAAAGGACAAACTCAGAGAACTCCACAAAAAACACCATCAAGACAGTATTTTTCTGATCTCTTCCCCATCACACCTGCCTACCTGCCAGAGAGGGTCCTTTTGCTCAGGGAATAGTTCAAAGTACTTGTGAGCCAGCTGAACTGGAGGGAGGGTTTGTAGTTTGAGGTTTGTCCAGGTATGAACGAAGTTGGCCAGATTCACAAAGGTGTACAGCCCCAGGCGGTCGTTGCCATAATTAGACAAGTGTGTCATGAAGATGCTGATCTGTAGAAAAAAACCCCAGAGAGCAGAGCTTGACTCTTGGCATCACTAGATGGCAGTGCAACCCCAGAGAATATACATTTCATTTGCATTTTCCTCTTGTTTGGAGCTACAAGACTTGGATCACATTCACACAGACCTTAATGCCCTTGCTCTTCACTGAATTACATCCTTCTCAAATCAACTCAATGGAATCAGTGAAGAAAACTGTGGAACAGGCCCTGTGAGCACGATGATATGCAATGCTACCCTTGGGTCAGAGACCAAGGAGTAGCTGAGCTCTACTGTTGTGATTTAAATCCTGTTGCTCCAGCTCTAAGTTTTACAGGATAAGTAGCTCATCTCTTCTACAAAGCTACTCTGCAAGTACTGGGCTGAAAAGAATCATAGAAACAGACAAAACCTGAAACCTCATTGAGTACTCTCAAATAACTGTACATAACATACTCCCAAATTAAAAAGAAAACCACAAAAGTTTGAAGGCTGTTGGGATTTTACTTTTAGCCTCCCAATACCTTACTGTGCAACTGGTACTTAGATACACTTTCCCTGCTCCATCCCTTGCTCCCACTGCACCCCCAGTGGAAGCAATGCTCTGTGAAGGTTTCTCACAGGAAGGACATGTTTGGATACACCTGAACTGTGCCGACGAGTGGAGCAGGAACACACAGACTGCAAGGATGGTCTGTCAGGGACTGAGGAAGGGCTAAAGACTGAAAGTTCTGCTTCGTAAAATGATCCATTTTCAATGTAGTTTTACACTGCTGAAACAGTTTGTTCTCACACCAAAATGTGGAAATCTTCCCCTCTCTACCAGTCATTTCTTTTTTGAAGTGCTTTTTAAAATAGAGGTCTCCCAAGATACACTCTTCAGACTCATTTCCATTAAAAAATTAGAAACATGACTCTTTTTATAAATAAATCTGCTAATGCCATGAATGAGCAATTTCTATTTAAAGTAAGATTTGATGTAACCCACTTTAAAAAAAGGAAGGTTTATCATGGTCATAATTCCGAAATTAGCTCAGGAACTGAAGTTACTCTCTGGTAAAGGGATTCCGGTCTTCGAAGTAAAAAAAAGAATGAAAAACTGGAATCTACAGTAAAATGAGAAGATACACACAGCTAAATCACTAGGATATGATCTTTCTTTGCAGACAGGACTGAGACTGAAACCCTTTGGGCAACCAAATGCATAACCTTTTCAAGTTTCCTTTTTTATTTCGGTTCTCCAGGCAGGAACAGACCAGCCACAGGACTATGTTGTTCTCAACAAAGACACAACCAGCAGGTTTCCATAAAAAAAGGTTAACTTGTTTTCTTGACAGCCTCTTTTCTTTCCTACACATGGACTGACCTCTGACATTTTTAATGTCAATTCACCTCCTGGCAACTCCTCACCTGCCAACAGCTACAGCACTGCCATCAAAGAAACAGCAAGAGAGGTTGAAAAGATTGCTAGTTCCGGGAAAATATGTATTATTCTTCCCCTGAAGAGAATATCACTGTAATTTTAAGAATGTCAGAGTGGAGGCTGAAAAATTGATTGGACATATCATCATAAATAATTTCCAGCATCTAAAACTGTGTCAGTGAAGGGGAAAAATGCATCAGAGACCCTAGCTCTCATTTTAGCTATTTTTTTAATGTCACATACTTTATGGTTAATTATTTACAAAAAAAGAAAGATGATCAAACGCTGGCTTAAAACTTAAATGACTGAATCTTGTAA
Organism: Acanthisitta chloris; assembly: GCF_000695815.1. NCBI lineage: Eukaryota > Metazoa > Chordata > Aves > Passeriformes > Acanthisittidae > Acanthisitta > Acanthisitta chloris. The sequence continues at coordinate 42,253 of NW_008656991.1, read as the reverse complement.
AGAAGACCATACGTGGTGTCACCAAATACGTTACTACACAGTGTAGAAAAGGTCTCCTTTACTTCTTAATGGCATAAAAAATCCTGCAGATAGGCTGAGAGGGATGGTGTGTCCCTACCCACCTCCCTGTGCAGAAGGATGGAAATTGGGCATCATTACCCTTCTGTTTGCAGGTTTCACACCAAGACAAAACATAATGAATAATTTTTGCTTTCTATATTGAGTCAGGATGCTTTGGTTTGCTCTAGCATACCGTGTCCCACTTCATTCAAACAAGTTCTAACCAACAAGAATGATTACTCTTTCTCTGCACCTAAGAGCAAGCTATGCCACCTGAGATGTATTCCCTTAGAATCCCCGATCAGGAGGTATAAAAGGAATCCTTCGTGGGCATCTCAGAAGGCTAGACCTAGGAAATAACATTATTTGTTCAATAATCTTGCACCTCTGGGAAATGCTGTAAAACACAAATAGAGCCTCATATACTTCTTTATTCCTCCTTCAAAAGGGAAGCAGCTGCAAATGGATTTATATTTACTCTAACAAGCATTTTAGCCTCCCCTTCAGATAAAAAGAGCTTATTTGATTTTATTATTTCCAGCACTCTTCTAAAATTATTTCTTTCAGGGCATCTCAGCATTTTCTTTATCTCAGTGCAGAAGGATCACCCTTTTTAGCTGTTCCTCATAAACAAACTATCATCTCGGTTGCACTTCAATGCACACTCTCCCCAGGATTTAATATCTTTCACAAGGGAGCTGAAATGGAATGCAGGCAATTTTTAAAAGGATGGTTTGGGACTAAATCTGGCCTCTGGGCAGCAGCTCCTTTCCTGCTCCCACACATTTTCAGAACAGAGCAGTGAAGGTGCTTTCCTGTGCTCTGCCTTCTCCTTCCACTCCTCAGCACTTCTGCACTCCTCCTTCCCCAGAATGAAAGGACACAGGCCTAGTTCTGTTTTGCCCTCCTTCCCAAGCCCTGATTTTATTTGGGATT
>NW_008656991.1:29416-41241 GCF_000695815.1 Acanthisitta chloris | reverse complement strand
AATGAGAAGGAGCACTCAGGAGAAACAGCTTTTATCTTTTTGAGTGCTCATCCTGTGCTGCGTATTTCCTTACTGCAACATTTCCCAATTAGAGGCAATAGCTTCTAGGTCAACAAACTAGGATTGAGACTGAGTTGCTGCTATTAAATCACATGTATGAGGAAAAGATGAACCAGCATGATCTAATTTATGGATCAAGAACAGCTAGGTGCTTGACAAACACCTTACAGACAAAGAAAAAAAAGCAACAAGTTACCCAGCTCCTAGCAATGGATTTAACTTAGTTGGCTGGATGTTTTAAAAAATATTGATCACTACAAAATCAGCATTACTAGGATGCTGCACCTATTAAAAATGTACAAGGACACCACCAACTAAGCTTCTAGAGCTCCTGTCTTCCTGACAAAACCAGAGCTGCCTGCCTGCCAAAGGAATGACATTACCCTTCATTCCCAAGAGTAAGCAGCTCCTGGCGTCTTCCCCCTGCAGCCAAGGGGTCTCCATGAAGCTGGCAGGGTCAGAGGAGAGAGGAGACTCCTTCTTCATAGGTCACAGAATCACAAAACAGGTCAAGCTGGAAGGGACCACAGTGGGTCATGTGGTCTAACCTCCCTGCTCAAGCAGGATCATCCAAGAGCATGTAGCACAGGATTGCACCCAGACAGCTCCTGAATATCTCCAGTGAGGGAGAATCCACACCTCTCTGGGCAACCTGTGCAAGCACGCAGTCACTTGCACACTGAAGTTCTTCCTCATATTCAGGAGGAGCTTTCTGTGCATCATTTTCTGCCTGTTGCTTCTTGTCCTGTTGCTTAGCACCACCAAGCAAAGCCTGGCTCCATCCTCTTCACACCTCCTCTTCAGATACTCATACAGATGGGTAAGTCAGCTGTACTCTACTTGTCAAGCATCAGGGAAGTGGAGGGAGGTCTGAGACTTGCAGGACACTAACGATGCTATACAGATTAATTATTTGGGGATTTTAAATCTGGAACTAGAAAAGTCGGTATAAGAAAAAAATTGGTAACAGAGACTTTTTACATACGGAGCACACATATAGATCTATTGCAGGCAACTTGAATAAATTCATACTATTAAACCTGTCATCAAGGTACTTTTGTCACAGCACTGTGTCACCTTCCAATCTGTTCAACAACGTTGAAAGGCAGCATTGAGGCCTCCCAACTCAATGAAGTAATGCACAACACTTCAAAATGAAGTTAAATTACGACTGACAATTAATTATGTGGTCTCAGCTAGGCACTAGAACCAGATGCATTACCAGTTTGGTGTATTGCTGATATTTTAGCTACTGAGAAAATGTTTACAGGCCACGAGAGTACACGTAACTCTCAGAACGCCTATATTCCAATTAATTTGGCACTGTGCACACTCTTTGCAGTTCTGATACTGTTTCCAAGTTACTCAGAATGGTTTTGTTTCAGGTATTCAGAGACTCACTAACAGCTGGTTTTGTTCCATTAGGCTAACAAAGGGATAGACTAACGAATCAGATCTCAGTCTGTGCTTAAATATGTATTTTTAATAGCTGAAAGATAGTCCTTTCAGAGCTGTATGGGAGCAGAAAAGCTGTGTTCAATCCCACCACAGAGAGATTCCAGCTTGCAACTCCCTTTTTTAGCTCTCAGGCTGTCCTGCTGGTTTCACAGCTGCCACGGACCTGTCCCCTCACAGAGACAGCCAACGAGCTGAATTCCATTTACAGAGCAGTGTCTCCACTATAAATATGATGGAGCCAGGGAAGATTTATGAGATCAAACAAAATTATGTATTTTGTGTAGTTCTGAATTATTAATCAGACAGTCAGGAACCCTGAGTCTGCTTTCAGCTGTGGCACAAACTTTTGAGCCTTCCTCTGTAAATTGTTCATTACCCTTGTGACTCAGTTTCCCAACTGGCAGTACTTGCTTCACTGATGCCTGTAAACTGGCACAGGGCTTTCCAGCTGAGAATTTTAAGGATCATAGAAGGGTAAGTTTTCTATTGCCCACAATTTCCATGCAGTGATTCTAATGAGAAAGATAATCCTGTCTGTCCCGCAGCCTTTCCATACTGCCTGTCCATTTAGGGTTTTTTTGTTATTTTTTTTCTATTCCACCCACAAAATACCAGACTCTGTCTGGCTTTTATGGGTGGGTTTTGAAGAACAGACAGGAAGGCAAGGAATACTTGTATCTTGCAGCCAGCCTAAATGCTAGGCAAAACTGACTTCCCCCCTGCCCCAATTCATGGCAACTCCCCAAACTATTGCTGGAGTTTCCAAGAGCTCCCAAAATGGGTGTGAGAGGACAGGGAAGAGATGAAATTGATGCCTTTCTCACTCACCCATGAAGTGGGACAACTCTGTCAAAATCTTTCCTGTTTCTCATACTCAGTACAATTAAATATGAGGTTGTGCTAAGCAGGACAGGAAAAAAAGGGAAGATTTGAGCCTGAATGCCTTTGTTTTTGTATTTCCCTTTGCAGAGCCAAAGCCTGGACATTCATCTTGTTCAGGGTCACATTAAGGTACTGTAGGTTCTGCTGATGCTCACACGAATCCTCTCATTTTCAGTGCTAAAGGAGATAATTTCTCCCTTGCTGCAAGTCAATTAGCTTAATAACAGCTCTGCTCGCTGCAACTGGGGAGAGGTAAAAATTAGAAGAAAATAATACTTAGAACTGAACGCATACAAAGATTACAATTATTTTAAGATCAATCAGACAAAGGGCCTAAAGCACTAACAGTCTTCCCTCTTGATCAGTGCTGCTGTAACCATAGGGAGAACACACAGCTGGCTACACATTAGTTTCATTGTTGGGCTGTCAACCATTTGAAGGCTTTCACCAAATTCCTCTCCACAGGGCATTTTCCCTTTTCTTTCCATCTGCAGACACACAGGACTTTGTAGGGAAGTGCATGCAAGTTCATGTAATGCAATTACTGTATTCTCTTCTGTTTGTTTTCCTTAGGAGCAGAAAAGGTATGGAAGATTTTAATGAACTGTTGGTTAGCCTTAAACATTCATCTCCTAGGATTGCAAAGCTCCTGATCCGTATCTTACACAGTTCAAAGGATATTTGAGGACTGGGTTACGAGTACCTTCTGCGAAGTTATGATGAGGCATTTTACCTTTCACTGACTACTGGACAAGTAGAAGCATACAATGCTGGTTTAGATCACATCTCTGTAAACAAGTTCTCATATTGAGAAAAAATGGGTTTACTAGACTAACTGGATTTTGGCATGAAAATATACCCTCCATCTGATCACTTGAAAGTTAAACCAAACAGATACACAAACTGGCATAAACTTCAGGAATAAAATCTAAGGAATCGGTAGAAAGCAGATGAGATATACTCCATTCCACTTAGTGCCATGGTTTAGTAACCAGAGTAGGGTTGGACTTGATGATCTTGGAGGTCTTTTCCAACCCGGTTGATTCTATGAGTCTATTATTTTCAACTCTGTGGCTTCCACAGTGTCAATGCCTTAAAGAATAAGGAACATGGACATACGCAGGTATTACCCCACTAAGAGGAATGACAGTGAGAGGGAAACAGGAAAAATGCTACTGACTTTGCTGTGCAAAATGTGCAGATACTCATGTTAAGATTATTATCGTGTACGTTCCACTGAATCCAAATATACAAACTCACAGCTCAGATCCTTCCTCTTCTGTCACTGGGATGTAACATGCTGTTTATAATAAAGCCTTTGTACATTGGCTTAACTATAAGCAAGTTATTTATTTCCTAGGACAGTGACCATGTTTTCCTCTGGCCTGTGCAGCAGAGGAAGCTAACACATGCCTATGAAGCCTCAAGGAAGAGAAGAGCTGTTCAGTATGTTCTCCTCTTACTCTGTTGGCTCACCAGCCCCGTGTGACATGTGAGTGACTTTCAAGTGTTCATCTGACCATAGCTGCCCTCAAGGGAGAACAGGGGAGTGACTTTCAAGTGTTCACCTGACAGTAGCTGTCCTCAAGGGAGAACACGTACACCACTAGAGAAAATGCTGCAATATGCAGTGCTGGCCTTAGCACAGTCCTGTTCCAGTCACAATTTTTACTTTCTCTGGAAAGATGAAGGGTGTGTAACCCTGATGTGTATGTAGAATCACAGAATGTTAAGGGGTTGGAATGGACCTTACAGATCATTTATTCTCATCCCCTCCCTGCCCTGGGCAGGGACACCTCCCACCAGAGCAGGTTGCTCGAGGCTTCATCCAGCCTGGCTGTGAGCACTGCCAGGGTTGGGGCAACCACAGCCTCCCTGGGCAACCTGTGCCAGTGTCTCACCATCCTCACAGTCTGTATGTGTTATCTTAATATGCGTTTAACTCATCAAGACAGTCAGCTTTGTCATGTTCTTGTTAATGACTGAGCAGTACTTGTTACCTAGCAAACAAATAATTTTGCAATAGATAGCCTCAGTTACACAGTTAATCAAGTTTTGAGACTGAAATCCATTGCAACATATGTGCAAGCTAAAAGAAGCTCATTTGTAACTTTGGTCTATGAAAACTTTATTTTATCAGTGCTTTTTGAACTATTCTGGTCTCAGTTCTTACTTAGCTGATATTATTGTACGTTACACATCAAGTGTCTACAGAAACAATGGCTACAGCACAGACCAGTAACTACTAAAGGCATATTTTCATACAGAAGCAATACGTGTGCATGCTCCCAGTTGCAGATGATGAAAACATAAGTGGCAGACAGAAAGGGATACTCAAATAGTTTTTACAATGGCATGTTCAGTCCAGCTATGTTTAGTTTGGCTTGGGGTTTAGGTCTAATTATTTTCAGAGCAGTTCTGAAAGATTGATAGAGTCTTGCCAGTATTGATAGAGATTTACCAGCACACCTGAGAAGAAATGGTACAGCTGATGGCACTGTCTATACCTACCTCATGGTTATACATAGCTCAAAATCTTATGGCTCACTTTCTTCTCCAGTTACAGGACATATTTAGGAGACTGATACAATTTCATTCTATGAGACACTGATCACAAATTTGTTTTGCTAATCCAAGAACTTCACTGAATATTGCAGACAGAGATAGATGAATCTGAAGCCACTGAAGATTCTAACAACTTTATCAGGAAAAATACTCACTAAAACATTGAAGAGTCAGTACAGGGCTAGGAAAAATAGTAACAATGTGAGATAATATAATACATCTGTCTGACTGGATAAGATACTCATCACTACACACTTCCACAATGCATGTTTTCCTTGTGGCTTTGCTACAGAATTCCCTGGCTAAATTAGTGCAAGTCACACAACTCCCTGTAAGTCAATTATCCAGCTGATAATGTGGGGGAAATAATGTCAGTACACTAATAATGCAGGGCTGCTGAGGCTTGCTTTTTTTCCTTCTTTAAAACACTTTGTGCAAGATCCTGATACAGCATGATCTCGCCCCAGGGCCGCTGCAGTCAGCAAGAACTTTAACACAAGACAGACATACAAAACATCATTGGAAGAGTGGACAGTGTGTTGTATTACTACTTGGGCTCTTTTTCAGCTCGGTGGCACTTCCAAACTGGAGATGCCTGATGAACACAATGGGCACAGCTGTCAGGATCACTTCCCAGCCACCATCAGGTCGCAGCAGTGTGGGGGCACAAGTGCAGGCCACACAAACACAGCTCGCCAGCCACCAGATTTGCTGCCACAACCAACCAACTGTTGATTCCCACTTAAAATATAACTAACAGAGCATCCGCAGAGCAGGATTTCCTGATGTTGGTCACACCTGCAGGACTGCACAAAGCCCTGGGAACAGGGCAGTAATGCTGGTTCTCATGCCAAACGTTCACGGATGCACACATGGTCCTGTGGGTTTTGTGGTTTACTCTGCAGATTGTGGTTGATCAAGCACATGATAAGGAAGCAGAGCCTCCTGTGTGACTAGCTACCACTGCATAGCCAAACTGCAGAGAAATCTTGGGCTTCATTAGGAGGGATGCTAATTTCAGTGCAAGGTACTCAGTCTCAGCCTGGTCCCTTACACCTTAAAAACTATATTCCCTTAATATCAGTTATCCAAATTAAATACAACTAAGGGATTTGTGAAGATTTACACTTAATTCACACCCACATTTTCCATTTTAGGAAACAAAATATTTGAGTCCTCATTGTTGAGAACATTGTTCAGCTGACATTGTAATGCTTCCTGGGTAATGTTTCCTCTTCTTAGCTCTGCATCAGTGAAAAATCACGTTTAGAAAATGCCTCATAATGGAATTTCTGCACCCTCTGGAAAGCTGGGTGCTTCACACTAAGAAATCTCAGCAATTTTAATGAAAACACAGGAAAGCTTAAGACATCCAAAATGCCACTTCATAATTAGACAGACTCCTAAAGCTACTTAGCTTTCATTTTAATGTCTAAATCTTTACCCACTTCTGACTTGCAAATTATGATATAAATACATGCCACACTTAAAAACCACAAAGATGCAAACCCTAATCTTTAAATTGATTACATGCCAGGCTAATGCTTAGAACTTTAGAAACTGTTTATAAGCAGATATTTAAAACCAGATGAATCATCTTTTCAAAGTGATTCCTTAAAAGGATTGCAACAATTTGTCTTGGGCAAATTTTGGCCTAATATTAATTTGCAGATATATTTAGCAAATAGTGCAGTTAACTTCTATTCTTTTAGCCTGTGTTTTACTGGGGAAATCCTGATTTTCAGAACTGAGTGATCACAGAGCATACACAGCAATGCATGAAGCAAAGACCTAATTGTTATATATGAAAAGACATTACTGTACTCACGTTCAAGGATGTCAGGCAGGCGTGATAAAACTTCCACAATTAGTACCAAGAATCATCATTGTTTCACCGCTTATCCTGTCTTCCCCTCCAACCTCGTATTTCTTTTAATTGAAAGGCTTATGCCTCGAGGACCAATATTAAATTCTGCCATTTCCCTACTGCTCTAAACCAGTTTTGGGCTAAGTTCTGGCTGCACTTCAGTATGGAAAATATTTTGTCCTGACTCAAAATGCTGTTACTATATCTTCCTCCAAGTTTCATTTGCTAATCTAGTAATTTTTACTTAAAATCCACATGTTGCCAAAACATTGCTATGGTACCAATATCCTCCCCATCCAAGGAATTTTCCAAGTCTCAGCTCTATTAATGTGGGGGTTGGAACTAGGTCATCTTTAAGGTCCCTCACAACCCAAACCTGATTTTATGCTGTGCCTGAAATGATATATATCATCAAAATTAAGACTGGGACTTCTGCCTTCCTCTAAAACGGAAGCCACATGTGTGCTGAAGAAGAATTTTTTATTTCCTAATTCTTCTCTGTGAACATGAAAAAGGAGAACAAAACACAGTAGCTGCTCTCAAACAGCCAAAACTACAGACTGAAAGAATTAAAGGCTCAAAAAATAGACCTGTATATAAACTGCTGAAGTAGCTTACATAAACCTTTCCCCTCTGGCCTTCTGTTAAATGGTGGAAGATTAAAAAATGGCACAAAAATATTTAGGCTATTATTCCAAAGGATTTGAGTGGAAATATGTTTGGACTTCAGATGAAAAGCTCACCTAAAAGCTGGTCTAAAAGTTTTGAAGCAACTGACCTAATCCCATGGCACTCAGAAGGACTGTACTGCTCTCTTCTGTCAGTATTCTGCAGTTTCATTGACACACTCATTTATCTTCCATTAAAGATAAATGAAAGATGAAGCAGATGTGGTTCATTTGCTTGGATCCTTCCTTTGAACTGTGTGGTTCATGTACTTGGATGTTTTCTTTGAAGCTGTTATGAATCGGCAATGTAAAAGTCTGATTTAAGCACAAGCATTCACTGCTTGCAGCTTTCTCAAAACAAGGAGTGTTCCCAACATTCTGGATCGTGACTTTGGCAGAGCAGGAAAATGGACTTCACCTGAGATACTCAAAGTACTATCAGTTCTTAATGCTTTTAAAAATTAAGTCTTAGGGTTATTATTTCATGCAGAAAAGAAAGGACAAGAAAGGCTGCCACTGCAGCACTACGAACAAACTGCTGTCAAACAAAAGTAGAGATTACCTCTGCACAAGTAACAGAACACACATACTATCAGACCTTAAATTAATCAACTGGAAAAGCAGAAGAGCTCCCTGTGACCAATCATTTCTATCTGGGAGACTCAGTTGATCAGCCTTCAAACATTCTGCAACTCCTCCTTAATTAATGTTTTAGCAGCATTTCAAAATGACACTGTACTTACTGGATTGAGAACCACTGTGAAGAACAACTCTCCTCCTTGAATACTTTTGTCTAGCTCCTTTGGACCTCCAGGATACTCTTTGTAGAATATGGTGTGGGTGAATAAGCCACAGGTTTGCCTAGGAAGCACCTGCATTTATTTAAAAAAAATAATTCAGGAGTTTATACTTTTAATGAGATAATAAATGACATGTAAGTAACATATAACTGGTAACTACTGGGTAGACTTGGCATCTCAACTTGGCCAGAAGTCAATAATGACCTGGTTGAATTATTATCACTGAAATCATAGTCTGACAGTTCCTCATGTTTTGTTTGAAACTGGATATTGGTCAACCATGAGGTAACAACTCAGCAACCTCCTCACACTCATTTTGTCCGTAACATCTCCCCCTAAAACCAAGTATCTGAAGTCTAGTCATAAATGATTTCAAAAATCTTAAAACAATTTGAAACAAACTGAAATATGATCAGTCTATACTGTATTAATCAGTTCCACTTTGATTTGAACTATGGCTTTGCTGTAAATTTAAACTGAATTTGAAAGTTAAATTGGTTTGGTTTTTTTTGGTCTGGGCATCACCACCAAGAATAATTCTACACTGACACACAGGGAATTTTGCCAGTAACGATCACACTGTAAGAAAGATTTGCTTCTCATTCAACTGTGCTAGTTTTGTAAGACCAGTTGCAACACAAAGCAGTCTAAACAAAAGTACTTTAAACACATTCCAAGAACAAATCTTTGTAATAGGAAGAACTAAGAAATGCAGTTAGGTTTTCCAGTAGAAATTAAAAATATTTTCTATTGACTTCAGAAAATAATTTGCTGGAGAGTATTTCAAATATATCTATTCTTTATGGAAATCAGAAGCTGAGTATGGATGTTTATGTATGATTCTTAAACTGGGATTGTGATGATTAACTTTTAACGCATACAAATGCCTGTGGTTTTGCAGATACTCTTTATTTCTTGCAGTTTCATTTCTCAACATTTCTGTTGTAATGTAAAGGATACTGTGACCATAGATTGTATGTCCTGTGTTGTCAAAAAATGTATGGGAATTGTACATTTGCTATAAACTTGCATGTGTTTTTTTGAAACCCTTTGGATTTCACTAATGAAATCTGAGATCAGTTCTTCACAGAGGCAGGGAATGAAGCTGGACTGGATGGGAGATGCACTAGGAAATCTTGCACAACAATTTTATTACTGAATGTATTCATTACTATAAACCTGCAGATGTAAAATATTAATGCATTTGCCCTGGAGAACTGAAAGCTTGTGACTCCCAAAACAGGTGGTTTTATATGACTCTTCTTGGAAACATATTTCTGGCCGCAGTGTCCTTGTGCTAAATCTCATTGTGTGTCTTCAAATGGTGTGTTTTCACAAAAATTTATGAAAGAGATTTTTGGAGATTTGGAAGCAATCCATCTTCCCCAAATGCTTCATACTCCCTGAGCACATCCACAAACCCATTATTTCACATGCAGCGATCGCTTGGAGAACAACAAACTGTAGCTCAAACCTGTACTGGTGTCAGTTTCCTTCCTGGATTTCTGGAGATTGTTTTAATTTGCTTCATCCAAAAATAGATCAAAACTTTCAAATATTACTATTTAGCTCAGAAAAGTGGTATCCATGGCAATGGGAGAACAATACCACAATTCTGGTCTCAGCTAAGTGGCACTAGTGTGCTAAGGCACTTGACCCTCCAAAGGTGCTTGTTGCAGCCAGAGGGACAACACAGCACACACACCAGATCCTTCCCATTCACTGCTCCACCACATGCCCCAAAAGGAAGTTTCTTGATAACATGCCATGAAGTGTTTTGGAAAGCTGTTTTGAAACCCTTCTCAGACACTAATGGCAAGATGAGAACCCGAAAGATGTTAGGCCACGGTGCAAGGCCAGGTCACACTTCTGTGTGGCAGGAAGCAAAACGAGGGGAACTGTGCAGAGTTTGAATAGACGAAACAAGCATTTATGCACTGAGATCCAGATTCTGAGATGGCTTAAACTGGCAACACTCCTTTGCAGGTAATGGTACTATGCAAATTAAAAACCTGAGAGAAATCTAACCCATCAGGTTCTGCTAAATGATGCAAAGTTGACTTTTTCCCTTGAGATCTCTGAACCAGTATTAACAGTAGGACTAGAAGAGCTAACAGCCTGTTAACTGCTGACAGCGGGGTGCCTGCATGCCACCTTCATCAGCACTAACATCATCAGCAACAGACTGATTTTAATTAACAAGACACTGTCAAATATATCCTGCTACTTATGCACAGCAATATGTGCTTCTCACAATGTGAACTTTCAGGATACTGTGCTTTTCCACTTAAAAATAAACTGTTCATAGAATGGTACAATATGAACATCATAAATACAACTCACCATGATATTTTTGTGGATGAAACCTCGTCTATACCTTGCAGGTTTCAGATGTGGGTATTCTTCTGTGCTGGTAACTCTGATGTTCCAGACTTTTTTCCAGGCATCATAAAGCTGAACATGTACTGGATAGACTCCAGAATGGTGTGGAGCCACTGCATAGCCCAAATCAGTTGGAATACCATGCTCCTAAAACAGAACAGAACAATAGCTGCTATCAAAAATTTAAGAAATTGATGTTTTGGGATTTGTCAAATCCTGTGTGACAGATCAAGAAAATGAAATGCAAATAATGGTGATATCAAAACAGGCTAATATGGGAGATGGAAGGAGATGGAAGGCAGCATGGTGAAGATGAAACACAGGATTTTTATACAAAAGACTTTTTAATAAATATAAGTATGTAGGGAAGAGGGATATAAATGTATTTTACGTTGATTTCTTCAGTCCACATTGCGCAGAAAGCTGCACTCTTACAAGTTCCTGCAAGGAATTTGCACAGAAACTCAGAATACAGTGAGAGATTACTGGCACATATTCAACACAACAGGTAGCATTTGGCAGCTACAACTACAGAAGTGGGATTTCCACTTCATGTCTCTACACAATTACTTGGATGAGGAGCTGAATTTCACAGAGTCACTGCATTTCCCCTCTAGTCCACTCAAAACGTAAAACCACATTCAAAAATCAGCTTAGCAGTTTTAGTGTCATTTTAGAAAAGGAGAACAGATAAGCACTTGTAACATTCTGAGGATAACAGGCAGATGTTGTGGAGCAAACCCTTTTGTAGCACATTTCCTATTTTTGCAGACTCCTGTCAGTTATCTTGTTTACATACTGACCTTGCTGCTATCACCTTCTCTTCACGCTCAATGTATTTTGTTTCAGGTAACTTCTCAAAGGAACAGTATACATCTGATGGTCTGATTAGTAGGATGCACAGTCCCTAAGATGTCATTGTGCTGCAATCATTTAGGCAGAGTGCCTTTGGATTCTGCTCTAGAGTTCTTCATAGGGTTTGTATTTGTGTGGTCATCTTCATCATCTTTCCCAATTTCACCCTGAGGCTGGCACAGCTTTTGGAATTCCAGAAGGGTGTACCACTCCTGGGTAATACCCAAACACCCCAGCAGTGACCCTGCTGTGCCCAGGGAGACCATAATCTGCTGGTTTACAGCTGAG
>NW_008656991.1:8336-29364 GCF_000695815.1 Acanthisitta chloris | reverse complement strand
AGGAATGAGCAAGATCTGGCCTACTGGTTGTACTGCATGAGGAGATGAAGAGTGGACATGCCATCAGTTACACAGCTTTGCAGTATTTAATTCACAGAATCATAGAATCAACCGGGCTGGAAAAGACCTCAAAGATCAAGTCCAACCCTACCATGATTACTAGACCATGGCACTAAGTGTCACATCCAGTCTCATCTTGAAAACCTCCAGGGATGGTGACTCCACCACCTCCCTGGGCAGCACATTCCAATGCCTGATCACTCTCTCCGTAAAAAATCTCTTCCTAATATCCAACCTAACCCCCCCCCCCGGCAGAGCTTGAGTCTGTGCCCTCTTGTCCTCCTGCTGGTTGCCTGGGAGAAGAGACCAACCCCCACCTGACTCCAACCTCCTGTCAGGGAGTTGTAGAGGGTGATAAGGTCTCCCCTGAGCCTCTTCTTCTCCAGGCTAAACAACACCAGCTCCCTCAGCCTCTCCTCATAGCTCTTTTGAGTCTCTTCACCAGCCTTGTTGCCCTTCTCTGGACCTGCTCCAGCACTTATCTTCCCAACTTCCCTTAAGCATGCGTAACCAGAAAGAAAAATCTGTACTGAATATGTAAGAAATTGCATTCTCTAATCCCACTGAATCTCCTTCATTCATCTATAAACACAAGTCTGATTTTTAATGGTTTTCTCCTCAAGTTTTACAACATGCCATAATAAATGTGTAATCAAAATCTTTCATTCTAATAATGAGTCTATCATCTTCAATGTATCAGTATCCCCATTGTTCCTTAGTGACTGCAATTCCCAAGCTGAGCATTTCCCACACAATATACACATTCAGCCTGGCAATGCACAAGGCCTCAGCAATTTCAGCCTCTTTCAAAGAAGCAGAATACTTCTCTTTGTTATTAATTTAAATGCTTTAAGTAAATGAAATATAATGAGGAGCTTCATGTCTGCTTGTGTGTACATGAAAAACACTTAATGTAAGGTATCTCTAAGTATTGAACTATAGTAATATAAAGTATCTGTAAGAGCATTGGAAGTAGTGGAGAAGATGGAAATCCATGAAGTTAGATAAAACAGGGCTGAATATGCATCATTCTGATAACACACTTTAATGACTGCATACTGCAGACTAATCCCAGAGGATGTCTTAGGTCACACCAGAACTACAAGAACTCCTTTCCAGTGGAGCTTGCAACAGTACACAGAATCATACTAAAAAGGCAATTCTGCACACAGGATTTTTAAAGTTTCATGCTGCTGACTCCTACTGAAACATTTCTTGAAAGGAAGCATTAAAATAGAGCTGGCCTGTACTTAGTACAACCACAGTTTACAGTGCCCTTGGTGACATCTTTGTTTGGAAGAAAGCAAGTACCTTACTTAAAAGCAAAGGTTTGACGTAAAAATTTTAATTGCTTGATATTCAGGTCTACCTCCTGCACTCACTGACACACGACCATAGGTGCACTCTGTTTTGTTCTGGTATTTCAAATCCCTCTGCTTTTCCAGGAACAAAGTCCTTACCTGCCAGCTAAAGAGCAACCAGTGCGTTTTGAAAAGGAAGAGTAAAGTTAGAAGAGCAGAGGTAGCTCAGCAAACAAGTTATGTTTGCTGAGATATTCTGATATAACACATCTCTACATTAGACCACTCCTCCAGACACACAACATCTATTATAGTGGCAATTTGTGTTTGTTTTACTTTGTGAAATTAACTGCAGTCTGTTTCTCTAGTATCCTCAGACTTAAAACCCGTTCTTGTTTTTCTTATATTCTCACTGAAACCTTTCTTTCTTCCACAGCTTTGCTGTGAATAAATAATTAGTAAAGGCAATGCTTTTCAAAACAAGTTTATATAAAGCTGATCCAAAGGGAATATATAAGATGCTATCATGTATCACTGCAGAAAAGGATCTCTGACAATGTGCCACATGTAACTAATCCTAAAATGCAGTGGTTTCATAAAGTCATTTCATATGTTTTGATGGAGTATTTATTCTTTCAGAAAATTGTTTTTTTCCCCTAATCTAAACAATGGGTTATTTGGACAAAATTTTCTTTAGAAAAATAAGGAAATACAAGAAATTTTCTCTATATTGACCTTCCAAGATGAGAACATATTAATTCTTCATTCTGGAAGAATTCTTCTATAATTTTTTTCATAAAGCAATACAAAAAAATTGAACTTTAATCCAAATTGGAGGCAAATAGAATTCTCATAGCACAAAACAGAGTGATTGGAGAAAGTGCTTGATCAAAACTTCCTTTTTTTCCCAATTCACTAGACTAAAACAAATTCTACAAGGATTGATTGTCCAACAAAAGAGGAATAATGGTTTCTGAGTACCTAAATGAAACACAAAATGCAAAAACAGAACTCACTAAGGCAAATTTTTTGTTGAGGATCATCTGCTCCACCAGTGAGGACTCGTTGTGGAAGAGGTGAGGCTGCATGTGACTCCACATGTGGGGAAACCACCAGAACTCATCCACAGACCTCAACAGCAGATCATCGCCCTCATCCTCCTCCTCAGTCCCTGCAGGAGAAAAAGAAAGCAAGAATATCTCTGAAGTAAAGTCTCCACTTTTCTATGTTCTTACAGACATTTGAAATATATCAGAATGATATTAGCATAGTAAAATGTGACCACGTGAAGTGCTGCCTGCTGAGGTACTGGTGGCAAAGTTGACAGTCAGGACCATTTTTCTGGGCCCACATCCTACTTAATACCATCTCTTTTATTTCTATTTCTACAGTGCTTTCAGTATAAAATGATTTTAATGGATAACATATATTGTTATATCTCAGCAGTAGAGATGAAACAATCCAAAAGGATAAACTGTGGTAGCACAACAGATCTCTCAGTGAAATCAACAGAAAATTTCATGAGATTGGTGGAATTTACCACTCAACAACAGGTTGAAATGAACTCGATTTTAATAAAAGGGGAGGAGGAATTCAATCTGTTCCATACCAGCACCTAATGCAGACATCACAGCTCACCAAGACCCTTAGTCTCTACCATTCCTACTGTTCTCATACTATAAAGAACACCATCAAATGAAAAGTGATTTTATTTTTGTTCTTACCTGTGTGGTAAAATTTCCCTGAATATCCCAGGTTGAAAGTAAAATTTGTAATCTGGGCTCTCAAAAGATTCTGAGTGTCAAGCAGGGCCTGAAAAAAAAATAAAAAAGACCCACCGTAGAAACCTATCTGTAGAAAACACAACCTGGCACAGAGATTTAATATCACAATATAAACATGTATACAGGTATGTGTCTTTTCAATTGGTTTTACTATTTAAAACCAGCTCTTTACATATGACAATGCAGGAACAGGTATTTTTATTACCATTGAAAGACAGCATGCAAGTTCAGTCATTTTCCTCTTGAAGATGACTGGTTTACTCCCTGAATCATGAGATAGGAAAACAAAGGCACACAGAGAGAAAAGACCTCCCACTGATCAATCACTAAAGCTGGGAGACAGTCAGGGATGAACTTCTGATCTCCTGTGCCACTCCCCCCACTGCTCCATTCACTAGGGAGAACAGCAGCTACTAGAACGACATTGCTCTACATCAGCTCAAGCATTTCAGTCATGTTTCAAAATCACAAGAAATGCAAAAATCTAGAAAGACAGAAAGTAGCTAGATGAAGCCTACCCACATCAAAGAGCTTAATCCCAGATTCCCCCAAACTCTGACTCACTTCTCAGACAGTGAGCATACCGGCTGTCAGCAGTCGTGTACTTGCACTAAATTAGTACAAACAAAAAAACAGCATGTAGGAAGCAAGGGGAAAGCATTATTCATCAGATACAGCTTCACTCTCTGATTCCAATATACTCTTCTTGATTTGCTGCTCCCAAGATTTGCATATTAGTTTCAGGAGTTATCTCCCAGACTCTGCTGCTGTTCTTTCAGTCTCCCAGGTTTCCTAGCTTTCCAATGCAAATGAAACTTCGCAGAGCAAAAACAAAACAGAAGGGCAAATGTCATCGACGAGTTTTCAAAGTCAATATACATTATAGCACAACGACTTTAGTAAAGTGATTAAAAGCATCACTATTGTCAGAGATGAGTAACTAAGCATGTTATGAAGGGGGAATGTATTTAAAACCACAAAAAGGATTAAAATGACTGGAGATTTTCAAAGGTGAAAAGGTCTAGAAGGCTCCCTACTCTAGAAGTTCAAAGCCTGTTTGGTACCTTGAAAAAGACGAGCCCGTAATTTTAATTACAGTTTCTCTGGACATTTTCATTATATGAATAATTTGCCTATGATTATTTTTTAACTGGTATGCCAATGCCAATCAAATACCAGCACAGAAGTCAAGTCCAGTTTAGGTACTAGGCATAGTGCAGTCAAGGGAGAATTCCTTCAAATATGACCCATTTTGCAAACAGAGGCAAATATCCACATTATCAGGGCATAATGAGCTCTTCAGGTCTTTCCCAGGTCTCACCTGTATCAGTTCTAATAACAGTACAATCTCCATCTACAAACTCTATCAAGTCTGTTTCCTTACACCGTTACACCTACAACATCTGCAGCAGCAGGACAGTCACTTGTCCCTGTCCTGGGGGAGGGTGTTTGCAAATATGAGTTCTGCTGACATGATCGACAAAACATGAGTGGTTTCAAACCTGACTCATCAGCAGCTCTTGCCTTGTTCTCCATTTCAGCAGACCAGAACATTATGCCTAAGCAAATTCATTAAATATATATTAACCACAAAAATAAATCTGTGAAAGAACTGTCTGTCAGAACACTTCTGACTCCTGTTTCTCAAGGTCCTCTCTCAGATGTGGAAGTAACTTGCCTCTCCCACTGTCTCCTTCAGCAGCACAGCTCCAGCAACAACAGTGTAGACAGTGTCAAAGAACAGGACCACTAAGGATCTTCTTTCACTCCAAAGCCTGAAAAATGTCCTGTGAACAAGGGACTTTCTAAAGGAATGAGTAAAACGAAGCACAGAATGAAGATAATTGAAAACAAGCTCCAGACTTGTGAAGTGGAATATTAAGAGAAAATTCTTCCAACACAGGCTGAGAGTGCAAAGATCTCTGAGGCAGCTTCTTACTCTAATGAAAGGCAGCAAATCTGCACAGGATTTATTATGAAAACCCTCCTTGAGCTGCTCAGAAACTAGTCAATGAAATAATTTTATCTTTGCACAGCTAAAAAGGTAGGAGGCAAATGACATGGCCATAAACTTCTCGTGTTAACAGCACACATTGTCTGGTGAGAGGGACCCTGAGCGCAGCCTGACAGCAAGGTGGCATGAACGGGCTGCATGGTTCTTCCCTGCACATTAACAACTATGAGCATGTTTGGAGCTGAAGGTCTTATCCTGTACCTTTTTAACACCTTCTCAGCTTGTCAGCTCTCAGCAGGATGGAAAACCAGAGTGGAAAAACCAAAGAGGCCCAGACTGTCAAATGGAAGGAGGGAGAGAGGGAGCAAGGAGCCCATAACATTTCTATAATAAAGCAACACAGAGTTTACTACTTCACTAGGAGTTAATTTTGCCACTGTAGTTGCCACCTGCTCATCCTGTGCTGGGCAATGTATCAGCTAATACCAAGGGTGTACCTGGTCGTCTGCTGTGCCTGCTCAGAGGGAGGGCACAGACCTGCTGTGAGCCACTTTTTGTACAGACAAGCTGAGCTAACATTTGAGTTGTCGTGCCTACGATTATTTTCTGGGTGACTTGACATTTTACTCATCTTTCAGGTTCTAAAAACAAAATGTTAAAACTCATGAAAAATATATAGTAGCAGATGGCAGGGCCTATTACTGTGAGTTTCCGTCAGAGAGACAGAGAGGGAGAAAAGTAGGGGGACAAAAAGCCTGAAATTTCATTTCTAAATGCTGTTTTATATGCTGAAGATAAGCTGCTGATATCTGCAGTATATTTTACGACTGGTTTATGAACAGCCCCTTTGGGTATCTGTATGAGATGTTATATAAATATACTAGCACTGAAGATTGTATTTTATAACTGTTTAGCAAGGTCTTCATATGTTTACAAATTATTATTTGGTACCTGTTATATTTCTGCTGGTTCTATAATGAAAATAAATCGCTGGCTGCATAATCACTTTCAGGTACTGCAATGGAATACTTGCTTTTCAGCTTTTCCTAAGCTCACATACTAGGTTTAGAGTTAGGTTTAGGAAATTCTTTGTGCCAGAAATTAAATGTGAGAATTGCATATATGAAGAATGAGCCCTTTCTCCACCAACAGTCCAAAAGAATCTCAGAAGAAGGCCCTGTTACAATCCAAGGAATAGTAAAAGTTATCCTGATGGCAAAACAACAGATTTTCTCATCTCACAAACAGGACAAACAGAGGCACAGACAGATGACGTGGGTTGTCAAAAGTTTTTACTCAAGCAAGTCAGCAGTAAAGCCACGGATAAAACTCCTATCGTCAAACCTGCTTCCCATTTCCATAGCCAGGAAACCATCCTGCCTCCCATCCTCAATTATCTCTTCACGTGATCTCACATTAGAGTCTGTCACAAGTGTCAACTTCTCTTCAGTAAACAGACAGTTCTAATTTCTTCAGCATCAACAAAAGTATTCAGACCCAAATGTCTTGACTGATCAAAGATGTAAATCAAGAATGCCTTGTTGAACTCTGCTTCACCAAAGAGGAACTACAACTTCTTTGTGCAGTCATACCAACATATTTACCACTATTTTCCTGCTCAAAAGCTGCTAAAGAACTTTGCCACTTGAAAAGTGAAATAGTTCAATATGCTGTTAATTCTGCTTGTAATCACATGGTCTTTAACTAAATTGGCAAGCAGACAGACACAGCCTCACAGTGCTGCAGCATTAACATCTTACACTTCACATCAGTACATGCTTTCATGTCAGCAACAAAAGCAAGGTCAGCTTCAGAATTTTCCAAAAAGCCTTTCTCCTGCTTCTTTTTTTTGGGAAGCAGATCTCATCTCTTAATGCTTGCTTTACTGTTTTCTGTCTGACAATGCTATCAAAGGGGCCATTAAATTAGGAATTACTTTGCTTTTGAGGGAAACTTCTAATGCCATGTTGGCTCTTTAATAAAGGCAAGGACCTTCTGAAAAGGAAGGACAAAATAAAAGTGCAATGTCAGAGCATATGAGCTAAGCACATCAAGCCCCTTTATGGAAGCTCTTATGCACAAGTAGCTTTAATTTTCCATACCATATTTCCTCTTTAGTCCAACCCTTGCAAGAGAGGGAAGAAACAGAACTAAAGCCATTTTTAAAGAGCTGTAACTGGTGTGATGTTCTTTTACTTTGCATTTTCTGTGACATCACTTTGCCTTTCCTGAGCATGACCATGCTCTGAGTGCTGCAGATGAAGCACATCACTGCCTCCATCACCTCTCCCTCCTGCAGAATCCGACCTTTGCTAAAGTTTCTATCCACATTCCAAAATCCCTTGCTTGTAAGGGGGAAAAATAAAAAAGAAAAGGGGGAGGAAACAGCAGGGATCCCAAAAAGTGTTGCAGCAGCAGTGTGGTAGGGCCCTCCAAGTGAGAAGTGCTGAGATCGTGATGGCAAGTGTTCAACAAACTGTGGCAGTGATCAGGGATGGGAAGGCAGTGGGCAAGAATCTGGGGTGTCTGGAGGCAACATGACAAGAAGAAACAGAAGGCAGCCTCAATGAAGGTCCACCCCAAATGTCTGGGAATCATTTTATTAGACAGACTATTTTGTTTCTGAGGAAAAATGTTTCCCTCATGATAAATTATGTATTTTGGAACATCATTAAAATTCAATGTCTGCTCTTTCTGGATTTCCCAGATTAGCATTTTGACACCCATTACCATAAACATTTAATCTATGCAGGAGAAAGAATAATTGCTTTGGGTATACCGAAGGATATTTTGAATATCCTTCAGACACAAGGAGAAGAAAGATTAAACAGTCTTTGTGCACTCTCTTAAGAGAGCTGACACTACAGAGAGGGCAAGGGAAAACATAAAGAAAACCTTCAGCTTCTTCTGCAGTGTTTAGCTGGTAGAGAACAGGTAACCCAGTTTCCCCTCAAAGTGTCAATAAGACATCAAGCTGGAGCCCAATTATGTGCACCTTAGTTTTTCAGTGTCCAATATAATACAAGAATTCAGGAGCCACAAATTTATTTTTTGCACCCAAATGTTTTAACTAGGTATCTCAATTTGAGGGAGGTCCACTAAAGGATCCTAAAAATACAAGTAGACACTCCGGAAAATGTTGCTCAAATGATTCCAATCAAAAGTTCTTTAATCAGAACAACACTGTTTTAAATATCACTGGGTCTTCCTTAGGAGTAGCTGTATCACATACAATAATGGTCTTGATGACGGTCCAATTACACATTTTCAAGTAATTAGGCTCTTTCATCTAGGTAAATAGTTTGTACAACCAAGAGTTTAAGAAGTATTTCTAACTTCCTTCACCAACTTCTCACTTCTTGAGGCTAAGGTAGTGGCTAATGAGAATAAGCTAATTATGGCAAGGTAACTAGAAGGTTATAAATACTTGGTGCCAACACCATTTAATAAAGTAAAGTAATTAGCATGCTGTTTTCAGGAGTCTCTCTGAAATTCTGCATTATTAGCTCTTAATTAAACTGTACTTAGATGAAAGAGGTTACTATTACTAAACAGCTAAATGATCTCGTTATTCTGCAGTTAACAGAAATAAAACCCTGCATTTCTTTTAATTAAAGGTCAAAAAAAAATCCCAGGCTGGCTGAAACAGAACCAATAATCAACCTACTGCTACATTTTTTCCCTGGATTTTGGTCAGACAGGATCCAATAGAAACTTGGCTGGTTGCATCTTTACCTGCTTATGAAGCACCAAATATGAAGAGATGAGTTCTCAGAGTGTAACAGAACTCAGAGTAAAAACTAAATGGCTCTAAAACACATTTAGAATATCTTCATATTTATCCAGTGACATTCTTGTGATCTGGTGATGGTCCATGAGCCAGGACAGCAGGAAAATGAGGTTTGTGAAAGCACAATGGAAATATTCAGGTGGAAGCACTCAGGTAGCTGTACTGCAGTCACCCCCACACCCCAACAGCTGCCTCAGCTCTGAGCACGACGAGCCATCTCTCAGCATGACAGAGCAGTTCAGATCCTGTTCCAGCTCACTTCTGGGCCACTCTGCTGTGCCTGCTTAGCCTCTTGTCTCCATTGCATCCCATCAGCAGCAGACAAATTCTAAGGGCTGTTCATTGATTTGTGTCGACACTTGTCTAGCTCCCAGTAAATGTTAGGCATTATACCTCTGCACCCCCTCATTAGACAACCCACACTTCTACAGCTTCACACCTTGTCTGGAAGGATGCACAGTATTTTGTCATAGATAAAACAGTGGCATGGCTAATCAGTCTAACAGGGCATATATTTTACAGTCATCCAGCTCAGAAAGGACAGAGGTTATGATCTAAGCTCCTAGCATCACATTCATTATCAACAGCACATTTGCTTCTTATTTAATGCTTCCTCACATGCCAGCTCCAGCTTTAGCTCTCACTGCAGCCAACATTCACAGCAGGCAGAGCTGGCTGGAGGACAAGCCAGTCCTGTGCTGCACGGGCTGGCCAGGAGCTTCGGCTGCAGCAGAGCCCACACTCCCTGATCCACTGCTCACTGCCTGGCCCTGCTGCTCGGGGCCCCTGCACCCTGCTGTTGGCAGCATGTGGCTCTGCACAGCCACTGAATGCTGAAAATATCTGGAAGGCTCAACTCTGGAAAAATTCCAAGGGCTGATCTCTCAGAGGCAGAGACCACAGGGGCCTCACGTGATGGGCAGGCAGCTGCAGCTGGGTCACTACACCTGCTCCAGTCTGAGGAGTTTGCCCGTGGCTATGTTACTCTGCACAAAAGGCCAATGTTTTTAGAGACCCAATTTCAGGTCTACCTATACACCCATGGCTTCCATACAAAAGAAGAAATTTGTTCCATAAAACCTAATTTCCAATACATTTGTCTCCCACGGTGCAATAGCCTGCACTCTCTCACACTGCTGCCTAGGACCTTCCCTCCCCATTAGGTTTCCAAAGCACCTCCTTCCCTTCCCATTCTGCCACACACACCCTGTCCAGATGAAAAAGGGACAGTATGTGTTACCACTAGCTCCAAAACACAGCACATGGATTAGCCAGAGGGAGGCCATGAAATGGTTTGGGTTGGAAGGGGCCTTCAAAGACCACCCTGTTCCACACCTCTGCCATGGGCAGGGACATCTTCCACTAGCCCAGGCTGCTCCAAGCCCCATCCAACCTGGCCTTGAACATTTCCAGGGATGGAGCAGCCGCAGCTTCTCTGGGAAACCTGTGCCAGTGCCTCAGCACCCTCACTGTAAGAAAACTCCACTATTTCCAATCTATATCTACCTCCTTTCAATTTCATTTCTGGAGTGACAAAGGCAGACAGGGAAATAAGAAATATCCCATTTCTTTAACTAACGAAAGTAAAAATGGAGTGTCAGTGTTATATACACCATTTCCAACAGAATGTGAACACAGCCTTTTGGAAAAACCAGAGTCTTATTCTTTGCTTCAGTGTCAATATTCTCTGGACCTCAAAGCCTAAGCCTGGATAAACTAAGGCTCACCTGTCCCTGAAAGCCCTGAAGCCTGTGCTTTCTGCTCAGCAGAATTTTAAACAAACAAAATTTCAAAGTTGGGTCTACATCATTATATAGATGATCAGAGCTCAATAGTGGGTGGTATTTATCTGTTTTCCCACAGCACACAAAATTCAGAGTTTATATTTTGACAAAACTTTTCCACTGAGTAACAGTGGCCACAATTACAGTACAGATCTGTTACATGATTTCAGAAAAGCTTCTATTTTAGGTACCCTGAAAGAAATATTTGCCACTACAAGCTACATCTAAAATGCTTATGCCAATCAAAGGAAAACACTTAGGTGTTTGTTTGCTTCTCAGTTTATAGTTTAGGTGTTTGTTTGCTTCTCAGTATATAGCTTTTTTTCCTCCCCAAGACTAAAGCTCTAAACAAGAAGAATATTTGTGTTAAAGCTTAGTTTTATATACTAGAAAACAAAGCTCACATAAATGAAGACTCAAACCCTCCAATTTATATGAAAAACCACAAAAGAGCCAGTTGCTCTCCCTGTTTAGTAAAGCACAACAAAAGTCAGCACATCACAGGCTAAACAAACACAAGACTGCTCCATGGGCTGGGCAACACACTGACTACAGTCCATTCACAAATGTTTCTTAGATGTTCTTTTTTCCCTAACAGTGCAAAAAATATTCCTCTGCATCTCTTAATAATCTATCTTACTAAAAGTATCTATCTACCTTCGTCCCTATGTTTGGGGTGAGCTGAGCCATACCAAAAGCTCTTTTTCTCTCCATACTCCACCTTTATTCACACAAAAAACCTAATCTTTGACCAAAAGATTTCCATTTTCTCTTTCTGTCTGAAAGTTCCAGGTAAGACAGCTGGGAACTGAGTCTTCAGCTTGCTCACCAGCTAAGGGTCACAAATATTTATTTTTTTCTTCTCTCTATGAGTAGTTCTAAAGTTGGTGAATGAAATTCCCTCGATACATCAGCATCAACATCAAAGAAATGACAAAAAAATAAAGAGAGGAACCTTCCTTAAAATAAGTGATATAATTTTTTTCTCAAGCAATGTTTTTTATGGTTACACGGAGTCAACACAGAAATCACATAAGAACTTTCTTGAAGTGAATAAAATTTTGGACAGTTTCATTGACTCCAACATAGTATCTAGTCTAAGTAATTGAGCAGAAAAATCCCCAAGATTTTAGTGAAAAACTATTTGGGGCCATACTGGGGTGAGGTTTGAGAAAGGTTTGGAGATGCTGGGTGAATTTTGGCATTGCTAGGAGGGCTTTTTTGGGGTGCTCCAAGGTGTTTGAGGGTGCTAAATGCAGTCTAGAGGCTGCTAAAAGGGGTTTGGGATGCACTGAGGGGGGGTTAGGGGTGCTGAGATGGTTTGGGGTGTGCTATGAGGGGCTACTGGGGGTGCAGTGAGGGGCTTGAAGATGCTAAAGGGGGATAGAAAGTGGCTCACATTTGCTGCCCTTCCCCCCCCCCATGTTTTTTGTTAGAAGTGTTAATGCACACCTTTCCTGTTTTAGCACAAGTACTTGCATTTCCAAATTACAAGGCTACAAAAACTAGATGTACACAGATAAACATCCCAGCTACACTTGGGAAGTCTACACAAACAGACACACAGGGATCCAACTGAGCTCTGCATCTGATTACACCCTAAGAGATCGAGAATAGATTTTTAGTTCAAATTCCCTACCAATATTATATTGTTTCCAATAGCATATTTCATACCCTTTTGCCAAATCTAATTTTTAAAGACTTACATAACCCTTTTACTTCCTTCTCAATATTAGCCTCTATTCTGCTACTTTTATTGACTATTCAGCCTATACTTAAAGATCTCTGTGCCTTATATATTTTTATCCATTCTCACTGTTCATACCCTGCAGACATCTGCAGCCTATTGCTTCCTGCTTCAGTCATTGTTACTTACTGAATTCTTCAGCCTTTATTTTCTCATTTTTTGCTCAGATGTTTCCCGACTATTCTGGTGTCTCTGAGCACTCTAAATATTTCTGATCGAGTAGTGCAAAACTGAGGACAATATTCAAGAAACCTCCTTGGTCAGAAAGATGAAGCTCTTCACTGATGCAAACTGATATTTTTCATAGTCAGCTTGAATTTCAAGCCAGTTTACATTACAAACTCAGGTATATTTTAGTATTCATCTTGGGTTTAGGATATTTCCAGGATTACCATTTTCAACACTGCTATTACCTTTAACAATGGCAGTGAGAAAGGACAAGAGATAAATGTTTCACACCATAAAAAGCCTCACTTTTTATATAAATTCAACATGATTTTTCAGCCTCCTTTTAAGTGCCATTAGAGTTCTATCAAAGGCAACTCTGAGGTATCTTTAGTCCAAGTTCACTTGGCTTATTCCCAGCAGTGCTAACACTAAAGGGCAAGTAAACGGGAGCCTGAGGTAGAGCTGTGTGTCTTATTAGCTCCACAAAACTGCAACCAGCATTCCCAGACCAATCCTGTTAGCTCTGTACAGCATGGATTTACTGACTTGGGTTGGAATGAATCTGGGAGCCTTACTCTGCACAGTCACTGATTTTTTATTTGTCCTCTCCACTGTCTGTACTTGAAAATGTATTGTAGTATAATGATTGCAAAATAAAGTGGTCTTTAACTTATTATTTATCCCAGATACGAAGGTACATTTTAAGCAGCAATACTAACTCATCTCCAGGACTGTAAAGCAGCAGCAGAAAACTCCTAAAGAGTAACTGCTTTTCAAAATTGGTCATAAGGTTTTTATGCTCTGTGCACGGAAAAAGAAACTGGGTTTGGAAATAGATAGGGCATTGTTATTCCAGGAGGGATTACACATAAACTGGCAACCAACTGCTTTTCTTTCACTTTGTTTTGTAAGCATAATCACCAACAATCAGTCGTGTTGTTGTGCTGACCTTCCAGACTGAACAGAAGAAGAAAGGACACTTTCCATGCTGCTGTATTGTAAAAGAAACTAATGAATTAAGAGTCCCATTTACACCCTTGTATTTCTCTTCTTGCCAGACTCACCCCCTTGATGTGACTGAAGATCCAGAAGGAGGTATAGACTTACTTTTGGTATCATGTTTTACAGTTAATGGCCTTGATTTCTAGATCTGTCTTCAGTGTGTTTTTATTTGTTGGTTGTGAAAATTTTATTCAATTCTGTTAGCAGCAGGGACTGGATGGCTAACTTGTTATCTGAAAAAGCCCTGAAATAGATCTTGCAGCAGCCACTACTGTGGTGATGAATCTGTGCAGCACTGTGGGAAGCTGCACTGCATTATTATTGTCTGTATTACTGAGGTGCTTTCTGAACAAAAAGCACAAACCAAAAAGAGCCTCTGACCAAGAGAACATGCAGCGTAAGGAAAGAGAGGGGCTGACTGGAGAGCAAGTTTTGTTTTCAAGGCCAGAGAGATAGGTCCAAACACTGCTGCATTTAGGTTCTGTTGACAACACTCCAAGTGTGCAGAATCACACACATTTTTTATCTCATCCATGACAATACTCACCTACAATTTTACAGTGTAAGTTTCTAAGTCGGCAGAGGAAGGCAGAGCTTGTTAACTGTCTGTGGACCAAAAGTGGTCTCTGAAGGCTGGTACACCTGGCAGATCTAAGCATTTGTGTGGATTTCTTTGGATGGGAAGCCTTAAACTCAAGAGTAACCTCTGTACAATAAACTAAATCAAGGGAAAAAGCAGAAACAGTGTTACCACATAGTCAGTTAGCCCACTTGATCTCAGGCCAGTGTAATTCCTTAAGTTTTAAATAAAAAAGCTCTTCCATCACAAAACTCCATGAACAGAAATCAGAATATGTCAGGTAGATATCATTGCTGAGAGAGTTCCACTAAGCCTAACGGTATCACCGTATTCCCCCCACAGAGAAATGTGGGCAATTAAAAAATGCAAACAAACTACTGTACTTTTCTAGTAAGACGTAGGTGACTGCATCCACAGGGCACATCTGACTTGGGAAACCAACAGAAGCCATGCTTTCCTTGTTTGGTTCTATCATGAAGACAGACCGTGGACCAGGGAGCATGTAACCCCTGGTCAAATCTGGTGCTGGAGTAGAAGAGCTTGAAGCAAATCAGTCTCATTGCTCTCAAATATCTCATGGGATTTATCACGCCAAGAAGCAGTTTCTGCAGCCTCTTTGACAATAAAAAGGCTCCAGCTGAGATGCATTTCTGTGCCCTTAGTTCTCTGCCACTGAATTTGTAGCAGGAGGAGATGGTGCAATCCTTGAAAAATCAGTTGCAAGATTTAGGCTTGCACAAAACTGTACAGTGTCACAACTTCTAAATTAAAGACCAAAACAAACAAACAAAACCCCTATTCAGTTACTCCAGTGTTGCAAAGCTAAGTACAAGGGAAAAAAACCCTCATTTTTCCCAAAATTGATTTTTCAGAATAAATCCAAAACACCATTGACAAAACAAGGCAAGCCATGAATTTCAGTAAAGCACAATTAACGAAACCCACTGAAGTAACAGGACCAAAGAACAAAGACTCCAACAGTTACTATGCAAGGGTTTTGTCATCCTCCACCACAAATAAGGTTTAAAATTCATCTTAGCACCAAGTTTATTTCATGAGATTTGGATGTATCTAGCTCTACAGAGGTGAGAACACAAGGAGGAAGCACGTGTGGAATTCCCAGCACTGCCCTGGCAAGAAGTGATGTACCCAAAGCAGAGCCAGCTCTCCTGCATCCCCAGAGCCCCTCTACAGCCACCCTCCTCTGCTATCTCCTTTCATCCAGCTTTCCATTTCAAACACCAGGACACTTGTAACAAAGAGCTGTGCTGTATTGAGCAGCACTCACATCAATCTTACTAGATTAAAATTCACACAAGTTGGTACATAAACCAAATTGCTTTAAGAAGTTAGATGTTAAAACAGCTGACTGGTAAAGCATTCTGAATGCTGATAGCAGCCCATAAAATATAGAAAGCAATTTTTATAACTTGTTTTAAAGTTATATTTTAGTTCTGAAATCTAATTCTAATTCTCTACTGTCTCACATTGCATAATATTCCATACTACTACAGCTGCAACAATATGCTCAAGAAGTAAATCAATCCTCCTAGGGCATTAGAGAGCTACAGAAACACCACAGTTAACAATATTCTTTTTCCTTGAACCATTTTTTAAGGACAGAATGCACTTTTTACTTTCTATTCTGAAAAGTCAATATAAAATACCTCAGGAGCTTCAGGTCAAATTAAGACAGTATATACACACACAGCAGTCACATTGAACAGTGGTATAAAGGTACTGTGGCTAACGGACTGGGAATGCAAAATGATTTAGCAGAACACAAGTTCTTAATCATTAATTTCTTATGTAATTTAAAGAGGTAATTAAAAAGATTTCTTGAATCTCCCCAAAGGAAAAATTTACAGCTCAGTGCAACGAAACAGCCACGAATATCTCTGGTGGTTCTGCAACTGACACGTTTGATGACACATCTGTCATTTCTTTTCCAATAACCTTCTATCTGATCCTCCAGATAAAGAAGCAATTAACTCAGAGAATTAGACTTCCTCCTGTGACAGGAACCATCCCTTGTCTTGACAGTTCAGGCTTTCTGCACCTTTTAGCAATTCTGCCTTCACACAAATAATATCTAAGCTTCTCTTCTGAGGCAAAGATTCAGGTGATTCCTATGCAAGAGTAACTGAAAAGACACATGGCTGTATTTGGACATGGTATGCTTTACCATGCGGAGTTCTGCTTTCTTCCCACATACGCTGCGCAGGGTGAGAAGACACTTAATGGGTTTTAAACAACTGTAGTAATTTAAGCTGTGCTGACTAATGGGGATGAATTTAATATAGGGAATAAATAATTAGCTCTTAGGGGGAAAATCTGTTATTAAACAGAATTATATTAAACAAAAGATTAGGCCACCAGTGCACTAAGGAAATAACAGGAAAGTGACAGCACTGGCTTTGGAACATGGAAGAAGACTGACCCCACCAAATGCAAACGTTTGTCTTTGTCACTCTAGAAGCAATTTATGAACAACAAACAAATACTTTCAAGGTTCAATTCACTTAACCAGTGCCTGCCTGAAGATAAGCTGTTTTTCTATGTTGTCTGTGTCTACCACAGAGAGTTAGAGGACTAGCTCCGATGTAGATGTCTACATTATACACCTCAAAATCTGGGCAAGATGACAGACTGTGCAAGTGATGGAGACTAGAAAGCTACAAATTTATTCCTTCTGGCTAAATCCTCTCCACAACCAGAATTATGCTTGGCACAGACAATACACAGAGTGTAGCTCTTGCTGTCCAGTTCTTCAGTGACTAACACTGAAAGACTGCAGACTGAAGCTTGTGCTGCCCATTTCAATGCACATACACTAAGAGATGCATTGCACAATCACTCCCAAAATAGAATGATAAATAAAGACCTATCATCCCCCTCCAATAATGGATATGGTTAATATGAAGCTTTTTGCTTGGCAATTCTAAAAGAATAATTACAGGTGTAGAAAAAGATTAGGCTTACATGAAGAAAGAGAAGAGATCCCCGCCCTGACTTCAATTCAAAGTGTCTCTTTTGAGAAGCACACAAAGGCCAAGACAGTGGAGAGATCTCACAGCTAATTATCAGGAAAAAATAATTTCACAGTGTTCTAATTTTTCATTTTGAAAGTGTGATTAACGCTCAAGGAACTACAGAAAAGACATGTACTGGAGAAACACAGTGTAATTTAGACCAACTTACCGTCCAGACCAGCAGCACTGCACAAACTGTCAATAGGAAAAAAATCACTTTTAATTTCCCTCCTTTTATCAGCTGCTTTTCCCTTGCAAAATCTCAGTGCTTTATAGTCATAAAAATTTCACAAAGAGTAACTGTAACAAAAAGAGATGCTAAATTAGTAGACTGTCAGCCAGGACAATCATGGTCTATTAAGATAAACTTACTCTGTGGATATCTAGACAGATTATTCTCTGTATGTCCATTTAAATGAATTATTTGTGCTGCACGGGCTCTTAGTCTTTCCAAAAGGCACCAGGAAAATAAAATATAACATTGTCACAGCATAATGGTCCCTCCTGCCTGACAGACAATAGGGGAGAAAAAAGTTACTGAAAAATGAATGCTGAGATGATATTACCAAGCTTATTTTCAAAGTGGGAGGCAATTAGACCATGGAAACGTTCTCTTCCATTATTTCTATTATACCAGAGGAAGACAAATAAATATGAAGATGGATGGTTATTGCTGATGCACAGTGACAGCTACTCAGTATGTTACGCTAAAGAACTATGTTTTATCAGTCCAGATTTTACACACAGACAGGCAAATCTGTAACAATCAGGTAGTCTAAAAATATGAAGTGCAGTTCAAGTTGTTTTGGTGGGGGTGTTTTTGTTTGCTTGTTTGTTTTAATTGAAGAAGTTGTGGTGAAACTAGAATGAACTTCATCTGTTGCTTAACAAAATAAATCATTTACTAGTTTTACATGATTTAGGCTGATACACTATGTGCCTAAAAGATTTTCAGAAGGGCTCTTGACACTTGTGTTCCTGACACTATAGGCACTCAAGGTGAAGTACCACCACTTTGTTTCACCTTTAGAGGTGCAGAAGACACTTTAGAGGATCTGCTTTTGACTTGAACTCTTTGAAGACAATATATAATACTGATAAAAAATTACCACTTAACCTTATGATAGCAATTTCCCTAAGTGGTCAACTCCACACACTTTTAAGGAGAGGGCAGTTAAGCCTTATGTTCAAATATTAACTACTCTGGCCACTCTGCAATTCTCATTTAGGCATCTAAAGGCGAAATTCTCTTGAAAACCTGATCTTACATGCAGTCAGGGTTTCCCTCCTTGGAGACAGCCGAAAGCATCTGGACATGGCCCATCTTGAGCAGGGGGGTTGGACCAGACAACCACCTTAATTTTGCTATCAGTTCTGCATTAACCCTCCAGTTTCTGAACTCTGTCCTATCCAGAGATCAGGACAACCCAATCCTAGAGTGCTGGGAGCCTCCTAAAAAGTTTTAGATTGATTTGCATTAATATACATGTATTAACGTACATGTAGAAACATTCACCTTACTCTCAGCAAGCTCACAGTCCTACCAGATGAGATTGTATTCAGAAAATATTAAATAGGAGACATGTCAAACAAAATTAAACCACAGAAGAGGATCCTACTCAATTCCATATTGCTAGTATTTAAAATGTAAGCTCAGTAGCAATGAGCTAATCTTGAGTACTGAAATTATACAAAGTCTACATTTAGCAACCTATTTTCACACTTGCAGCACCAATTCTCTGTCACAGTCAGTGCAGCAGAGCTGAGTAAAACACTCCTGTTTAATGGGATGTCATTTATCCGCAAATATACTTTACAATAACGGATTTCCAACTACTGCAAATTGATTTTGTTTCATTCCTTCCACATGTCACCGTGCCACAGAGGATAACTCCTTTGATATTAATAGTAATGAAGATGCATTGCATCTGACAGGCCTAACAACATGTTTAATAGAACATTTTAACTGTAAGTAGATGAAGAATCAGAAGGGAACACTTTTTCCAGATTCCATTGTTTCAGAACACAGATCTGTATAAATGAAATTATCCTACTTAAAAGTTATTTCCATTTTGATATTACTTCTATTTAATTTGACAGTTTTATTTTGAGAAGATTACATTCTGACATATTGCAAATTATTACCCCAAAACAATACAGTTTATCCTTATGTATCTGCTTTAATCAAATTTGTCTCAATAGCTTCCTGTTCCTGGTATGTAACTCTGGCAATTAAACATCCTAATTTATCCTAAAATAACAATCCTAAGGTGCCACTTGTAAAGATATACAACACAAAACATACTGCTTCAAACTGCTGCTGCACAACACAGTGAGGGATTTATTTAGACTTCGTTTTACATCCTTTGTTACCTGCTGCGTCTGTAGAACAGGAGTTTTGCCAGTGATGTCGGGCAGAAGTTACTTAACTCAGAGTTTGCATCTGGGAGATTCTCAAAGCATACTCACCCACCTAACTCAAACACTGCCATCATGTTCTCCACAGAAACCCCATTTATGGAGTGTCACCTTTGTTTTGGCTCTCTCCCATGCTATTTGTTTGCATAAGGAAAACACCTACTTAATGAGAAGGTGTAACTCACTTATAATTGCACATGCAGAGAAGGTTTTGGAAAAGAGTGTATGCTGCAGTTCTAAAGCAAATGAAAGTTTAACTGCAGGCTGAAACCTTTTGTTTAAGGAAGCTCTATATGCAGAGTTACTGCAGCTTGGCAAATATATTAATGCTGAAAAAACCAAAACCTGGTGAAAAATGAAACAAAAATAACCATCAACTGCATGCAGTGCTGTCCTTGCCTTTCCTCTTCCCAGTTCCTCTTTCCTTTCAGAAAGTTCTAACTAAACAGTCTCCCTTAATTTCAGCACACATAGCATCTTACAGATTTTCAGCTCCTAGCCCAAGTACAGCTGTACAAGGTGACCTCTAACTCCTTCCTTTGTAACAATACTCTTCAGAAAACAACCCAGGTATATAGGAAGAAATAATGTTAAGATGTTACTGCTACTGACCCATAGCTATCACCTCATTTGAGCAACACAACAGACTGGAAAACAACCTTCAGGAATGTACAACTCCAAACGTTAAAATGGAAATCGTGGAGTCATTTAGCGACAGAAGGCGCTTTTAAGACCAATATTAACACAAACCTTCCTTGCAAGTAAGAGCCATAAAACAGAGATAAGAGAGGTGAAATGCTGCAAGCAACTCCTGACATCTGAAACCTATTCCAAACAGCTAATAACCCAGTCTATTCTTCAAAATTTATGCTGACATTTACTACTGCTCACCACATTTACCTCCTGCCTGTAAGACTAGCTGCATGCACATTACATAGGAACAGCTCCTGGGTCCAGCCCTGCAGTCCCGTGCTGTTTCCAAACACACCCAAGTATGTGCTTAGAGAGAGGCTATCATCAGAGTAGAGAGCTAAACACTCTGCAATTATGTTTAGGATTGTGCATGCTGGGTGGGTTGCAGTGTGTGTGAAAACACTACTGCTATTACCCCCTTTTCTTTATCAGTTACTTAGCAACTAGTTGTCTAATTTCTTCTTGGGAGACTATTCTCCATATATAGTAAAGAGACCAGAATTCAGAGGTGAGAGAGGCTATCATCAGAGTAGAGAGCTAAACACTCTGCAATTATGTTTAGGATTGTGCATGCTGGGTGGGTTGCAGTGTGTGTGAAAACACTACTGCTATTACCCCCTTTTCTTTATCAGTTACTTAGCAACTAGTTGTCTAATTTCTTCTTGGGAGACTATTCTCCATATATAGTAAAGAGACCAGAATTCAGAGGTCCAAC
>NW_008656991.1:0-8295 GCF_000695815.1 Acanthisitta chloris | reverse complement strand
CCCTGTATGTAACTTGAGAGAAAACAAGTGATAGTAATCATTGAGTTGTCATATTTTATACCTTTTCTATAATGGATACAAGCAACACTGCACACACGCTCCCTCAGCCTGCAGGTTGAAGGAACTGCTTCACCTAGAATCAGTGACTACTCAGAGCCAAACAGACTGGCTTCTCTCTCAAGGCCCAGTCAGTCTGCATTAATACTTTCTGATCTACATCTGTTGTGATTTCCAGCCATTAACAACGACTCATTTTAAGACAAAGAAATGTTACTTTGCTGTAATGACCATCAGTTTGCGCACATACTTTACCTGTACATCGTTTGTGTTCATTCTTGTTCCCTCCTTTCCAACGAAGATGTCATCTATGTCAACCAGAATGTACCTGTCCAAGGACAGTCTGAGCTTCTTTCCAGACAGGAAAGAGATGGCATCTATGAAAATCAGCTTGTGCAGCCAAAAGTTCAAGTTATTGCCGAAAAGGACTCGCTGAATCCCATCGTGGAGCCCCAGGTCATGAATTACCGTGGCATAGAGAGCACCTAGAGCAGCAGGTGGAGAAAGGTTTTCTGGTGCCTTCACTTTTGCAAATATCACTGGTTGATAAGCTGTGTGATTAATCTGGAAAACTGCCCAGTCATTTCCAAGCAAGGGCCCTTTCTCAAGCTTAGAAGATTTAGTCACATGGAGCAATGGGGAATGAGGGTTAATGCAACAGTCCTTGATACCCAGATTGCTGTGGACATGGAAAGGAAAACCCTTCAACTGAAAGCTCTGCAAGCTGTTCTCACTGCCCTTGTGAAACCCGATGACACCTACACCGTATTCTATACAGTACTTATCGAGAAGGCCTCTGTTCCAAGAGTCCATGTTCACATACTTTAGAATATTTTCATACACTATGAGAGCATATTTGCCTCTATTTTTGTCTATAAGCACTGGGAGGTCACCTTTCCCAGGTGCAATCTCAATGTGAAACTGAAATCTGCTAGATTCCAAAATGGTTATTATGTCTTGGCCTAATGTTGAGTACTGGCTTTCCACAAACACCAGCACTACAAGGTCTGTCCTCAGGGGATCAATAGGCTTCACGGTCTTCATCTCCATCAGCTTGTATGGCAACAGTTGAGGATCGCCGCATTCCACTTCTGAAGAGATTTCAGGAAGTTCATTTTCCTGTTTGTAGCCATTATACAAGTAGTAGGCAGAAATAACTATGCTCACCATACAAAAAGTCGCCAGCAAAATCACTGTTCTTTGAAAATGTCTGTGAAGTTTCAGGATAAAACTCATGGTGTTTACTTGCCTTAGATAGTTCTCAACAGCAGCATTAAAACCAAACAGATTCTCAACAACTTGCTCCAGTCCTCTGAAATATTTATGTCACCATTGCAGCACACACATCTATCTTCCACAGAGCTCTACTGAAGGGATAGTCTAGAAGAAAAGAAAATCAGACATTTAATTGAGGCATTGCACTTGTAAAGTATCATCATGCTGAAACTAATGGGGAGCAAAGACATCACTGCCAGGCAGAGGTTTGGGGGTCAACGGCTCAAAATTTTGCAATTTCTTCCTGCTCCCACTAGTTGCCACACACATTTGAATGTCTCCGAATCTCATGAGCTCCTCGCCCCAAATGATCAAGGACAGGAGAGTGCACACCAGAGGCAATGAAATGCAAGACAAGACAGCAAAGAACTTGTGTGTTTCAGAAATTCCTTTTGCTCAAAGAGGGAAGTTAACTCCAAGCAGACAATTGCTGACAACCCAAACTCTGAAGGAAATTTATAACCTTGCTCCTTCTGCCCCCAATAAGCTGGGGGCGCATGATAAAGCAAAATCTAATTTATATTAGTTTCTGAAGAACCACAAAGCTCTTAACAAAACACGCACACTTTAACTGTTGTATACATACATACTGATATACGCTATATGAGTTGTACTATAGAAGTATGTTTAAAACAAAACCTTTTTCCTGTAACATCTCAAGGAAACAAATAGCATTTTACTGGACTGTGTAGTTTTGCAAATTGTTACAAGCAGTTTGCATTTTCTTTGCATTAAAAAAGCCCCATAAAATAATCCAGCTCTTATATTTGAGAACAGAGAGTAATAAATCAAAAGCTAACTTAAGAGGTAGATCACCTGAGGATATACTTATGCTCTAACATGTACTTCAGCAAAGCAGTCATTTTTCAGCTGCACTACAGCTGCTGTCAAAAGTTCCTAGTAAAACAACTGGATGGTGTAATAAGGGCAAAATAATTATCCTAAGTTATAAACGAAGGTTAAAAGCAGATTTTGAAAAATATTAAGTGTGTGAAGACCTGGAACATGCTACTGCAACTTCACAGTGTAGCACACACCCAGGGGTTCTAAGGTTTGCTAGTTATTAGAATGGTTGACAAGTTTCAGTAGTGAACACAAGGAATACAGTCAGCTTCTGATCCAGAAAAAAACTGAAGTATGTAACAGATTCATGACATATTAATAAAGGGGAAGTGAAAGAGGAGTCGTAAAAAAACCACACCAAAACATAAGAACAACAGACAAAACCAAACAACATGCCATGTACTTTGGCCACTTAACCATTTGACAAGGGCTCCTCATCCAACCTTGGAAAGGAATTGACCTTTCACACCAGGTTTTCAAAGAACTTAAAATCTACAACATATACTTAACAGTACCTATGTAACTTCCACAAATTTAACTACATTCCAAAGATTGATCCTTCCAATGCCACGATGAGCATAAAGTAAAAACAGATGAGAAGAAAAATCAGATAAGGGAAGAGAGAGGAACTACAAGGCATCCTATTCATCAAAACCGCAGAATTAAGCATGAAGAGCAGGCCCAAGTGAGCTGTCTCATTCACAGTTAAGATTCCCTTTAAACCTCATCAGATAATCCTGCTGTCCATATAGATTCTTATCTCTTCACCTTCTACTCACAGACACCTGTATCTTAACCCCTTCTGTTCTGGGAGGACTTACACCCAGCCCTGAACCTTACCTGCAGCTGCACAAACACCTGCTCAACAGCTCTCGAACAGGAGATCTGCCTTTCACCCAAGGCATACAGGATCACTAATCAGTGCTAGGCAGACATAACACAATCTCAGCTTCTGAAAGTACCTTCAGGAGAACTCAAAGAACATTTCTAAGTATTGAAATGGCCAATCCTTGTCACATTAGCTTCAAGAATCAGTTTAGATAGCATAAAATAGATATCTTTGAGGTCTCTTCCAACCTGGCTGATTCTAAGATTTAACATGGTAAGAAGTCAGATGACAAAGAAGGAGCACAATCCTGAATTAGTAAGACCAGAGATGTTCCTAGACAGATGATTTTTCATTACACCCACAAAGGGTTCCCTTTCACTCTGCATTTCCAATTCAGCTGCCTGAATGCCACGAAACATGTAATTTTAGTGGCTAAAATGAACACTTACTGCTTTCTGTATAAAAGCTGTACTACATCTCTTCCGTAACCACAGACCTGGCTGGGGTACCTCACAGAGAGCTCAGGCCCAGCCTACAGCAGAGATCAGAGCCTGCAAAGCAGAACTCTTGCTGACACAAGTGCAATGAATCACTTCTTCAAATGACACAAAATCAACCACCACACAACCAACAAGCGTGATGCTTGTCTGCTTCTCTGAGCCCTAAGCTCCTCCAACACGGCCCCAAAATAGCCCTATCCCTATTCAGAACCCCCCAGAGACCCACTGAGAGGAAGCTCCCAGCAACAGGATTTAGGAGTTTCTTTGCTAGCCTGTGCTTCTGAGAGTCACCCAAACCTGAGAACCCTGCCTGGAGCAGGAACAATTGACAGTGCCCTAAACTCATGACAAGGAAGGACTGATAGACGAAGTTGTTTGAATTGGATATTACAGAAGAGTGGCAACCTAAGAAATATTTGCAGCAAGGACACAGTTCCTAATGCCATTCCATGGAGAAGAAAATCTGAAGCCAACCCAGAAACCTCTATTTTCTTCAAGAAAACCCCTGCCATCGTATTCTTAGCTCCAAATTGCAAGTCCCTCCTGGGGCTACAGGTTGCAGCTGTAAGGAGAGGTAGCTAGAAATGCCAAGACAGGTGTGAGGTTTGAGGAATTCTCTGAGACAGAGCAGGACACAGCCAAACTTGGCACACTTACCACCGAAGACATTAAGGAAGGGGAGTGGAACAGAATAAGGTACAAGTTTTAAATGCTCACTAATATCAGCTTGATGCTTATGTAATTTTTCACTTACTTAAGGACTGGTTTACAGGGCAAGAGTTCAAAAGACTACAGAAAGAAGAAAATAAAAACCACAAAGAGAACATGAATTTAATAATAGGGAAACAGTTTCAAAGCCTTGACAAGGTACAGTTGTTTCCCTCAAGGAACAGATGCATTTTACTCTGAGCAACAGCACTTGCTGGATATTCTAACGTTATCTTACAGCACCCTACTAAAATAATTCATCATGCACCCAACTTGACACTGACAGATTTTTGAGATGGATTGCCACAACACAATGTGGGACCTGTTGAGACCATGACAGTGACCTTTATCACAACTTCAGACATGGCTCAAGAGAAAACATTCCTTGTTTGCTATCACTCCCGACAGTAAAACCAGACCAAAGGTGTGATTCAGAATGTACCAACAGAGAGTAGACTGTTAGAAGCAGCATTTCAGAATAGGACAGAACTTATGGAGCCTTACTTCAATGACAAAAGAATGGAATATTTTACAAAAGAAAGAAGTCATCATAGCTTAAATATCAATAAAAAATATCCAGGTAAAAGGAAAGGTTTAAAGCAAAAGAAATAATCAAAGAGTCTAGAAACTCTTCACACTAGTTCAAGCTTGTTAGTATTGTTTCAGGGAAAATCCATGAAAAAGACCCATAGCTAACAGAAGCAGTCTCAGGTCTTTGATTTCAACACAGTCATGTGGAGTTCAGTGACAGGAGGATATGGTTCCACCTGTACCTCAAAGCATTTGAAAGCAGATGTCAGATATTATATGAATCCAATGTTCCATAAGGGTACTGCTGAAATCAGTTTTACCTATAAAGTATGATATTTTTCCATGGCCTGAAGCAATAAAATCTGCCTCATTTTTTCTTTGTCTAGAACCTTACTGCTTCAGAAGAATCAGCATTTGATCTCCCACTGAGTTTTGCATTTTCATGCCACCATCTGAAATTTCAGACTGGAACCTTTTGCCAGTATTGTTTCAAGTAGGAGGTCTCAAAACACCTCCTGAAGCTGAAAATTAGCATCTTTGAATATTCAGAATTTTGCTTTTAACTTATGGACATAAAAACTTATGTTTTTAACTTTCACTATGGGGATCTTGCTCAGAAAAAGCTGAGTCATGGAAGTAAGTTTTGCATTCTATTCCGAACACGGAGAGCAAGGCTCAATGTCCTTCTCATCTACTGTAGAAGTGATTTCTGCAGCCCAGGACTAGTTCACGTGAAAATCTTGTGGTTACAGAAAAGAAGGATAGCCTTATTACTATTAGTACTATTACTTATTACTTAGTACTATTCTAAGCAGTACTGCTGGGTAGTCACAGTTACAGGCATCTGCAGGCAGCTAGCACTGAACAAATGCATTAGAACAAAGATCTTCAACTATGGGTTTGTCTGGGGGTTTTAAATTCACTAACAAAGCAGCACTGAGGAGAGAAAAATAAGGTGATGAACTCCAATGGCCTGAAGTGCACCATAAGGAACCTGACAAGTTCCTACCATTTGCAGCTTTCTTTAGTTTGCTGTTCCATTGGTAAGCATAAATGACCAAATCCTTGGCTCCTATAAATCTTTTCAGCATGATAACTCTAATGGAGATATTTCCATGAGACAACTCTGGCTGGAGACTTAGCCTACTAATGAAATGCAGGAAATGACCATAAAGAATATGAACTTGTAGGGCTTCAATTTTTGTTTACTGGCACTAAGATTTATTGCACAAATATCACAGCAGCCCCCCCAGAAGTCTTTGCAGTCAGCCTGGAACCCAGTCCCTAGGCCCAGATTCATGGGCAGCTGCTGACAGTCCCTGCTCTGCCATGGCAATGCACAAACACTGTGCCCTCCCTGGTATGGGATTTTCTCTAAGACTTCCATGGGGCACACACTCCTTTCCATGGGCCCTGCACAACTGGCTTTCCCATGCAGCAGCAACATGCTATCTTCTGGACTCAGTACTTGAAATGTGATCCTGACCATTCGAATCCATAATTGGTATTTATATTTTCTGGACCTAAAATATTTCAAATCCCTCAAATGATATTAACTCCAGGCTTACATCACCATGGAGTAATGAACAAATGCTCAAATATGAAACCAGGTATCACACAGGAACATAAAGCTGAACAGGATTTAAAAAAAATAATCTATCCAAGTTGTATCGTGAATTTCAATGAGTCCTAAAAGTACAAGAAACAATTTTCTTGAATACAGTTGTGCTACAAACTATCAAGATTAAAACAACAGGCTGAGCTCAAATGTCCAAAAGTCAATGGGAAATCGTCCTCAAATCACATTTCTCAAACAAAACAATATCTGGCTTAAGTCTCACCTCAGGCCTGTGCAAGGACAACTGTTTGCTGCGACCATTGATTACAAACAATAAAGTTGAGTCATACTTATATACAGACATAAACCAGGTATTGCAAAAGGGTAACAAAACCCCTTTTCACTGAGAACTACCAAAAAACACAGCTAGTTCAGGACTGAGTAGTCATCTGTGTTATTACATTTGTCTGGTTACTTATACCTGGACCTATTTTTAGTATCTTTCTCCTCTTCTTACAATCCCCATTACTATACTCTTGCTCTGTTCTTTACCAACCTGGCCACTACCACAGTGCTAGGGACATACAGGTGATACATTACATGAAGGATGAGTTTTAAATGAGGACTAGACAAAAACCAGACATATTGTTCAGCACGTTAACAGGCATTTAAATCTCCCCTGATTTGAATGCTACTTAACTGCTTTGAACATAAAAGTCTGCTTTAGCCAGCCACTATGAAATGTGACCTTAAGGGAAGCATTCTGGAGTTCCACTGGTGTTACTAAAACGGAAATCTTTGGATGTACAAATGCCATGGTAAGAAGCAGCAAAGTGCATCCGAAGACAACCAAACCTGGGATGGACAGCAGTGCTCAGCTTTTTTTAATCAATTATGAAAACAAGAAAGTGGACACCAAATCCTGAGTACTCCTACTTACAGCATTATTCTACTGACTGAAGTATTCAGGCAGCAGTAATTCAGATGAGTGAAATCCAGGCTGAGGATGAGACCTTACGACTGCTTATTAAAAAAACATATTCAACTTGAAAAGATGGTGATGTGAGACATGAACTGTCAAGGGAAGTCGTCAGGACCCTTTAGTATCACATAACAAGCCCTGGAATGTGTGACTATTGAAGGGCTTACATTCTCTCAAATCTGTTTGAAACAAAAAAGGGAATGGCTTAGGCAGAACAAAAATTCTGCTGGATAGAAATGCTTTTTCAAGTCCTCAGGGCAAGCAGTTCTCAGTTCCTACTGTACCTATGGTACCCTGAGCTCCATGCTGCATTGCCTCACGCTGTGCTAGAGACCCTAACAGGACAGCAATTCGTGCATCAGAACTTGTCATTAAAGGTTATTCAGAAAGATTAAATATAAGGTATTTAAAAAGACTTTAAAAGAAGGCTTGGAAGACTTGAACATAATGCAGAAGTTGGGGTTGGTCTTCAAATTACTACTATACCTTCATACAATACTTTGTATGGAAAGATCCAAAGCATGACATCTCATACAATTTCTCTAAGATAAACCCTATTAATTTTAGCGCCTGCAGAAACATCAGAAACTGCTTTAAGAGTAAAAGACTGAATCAAAGTCTTTAAGATAGATGTACAGCACATTCTCTGCTCCATGCCCATACCACTCCTTCCCTCTTTCCCCCCAGAGCTGCCAAGCACAAGCCAAGTGTAAGGAGTTAACACGGCAGAGTTCAGCACCCTTTCCTTCAAGAGACCCACTGGGGGTGCCGACAGCAAGAGAAACCCCATTTCTTCCACTTTCCATTACATTAAGAATTAAAAAAAACCCACCACACCAAACCCTGAAGCAATTACCATCACATCAAGCAGTGAATTAGATAACACTAAAGTTCTCTGCCGTTTCCCGAGGGCTGCGCGTGGCAGCCGAACCGAGCAGCAGCACGCACCGATTCCTGGCGGGATCTGGAGAATCCAAGCAGCTCCGAGCCCCCGAAGTTAGGAATAATTCCT
>NW_008656990.1:447-8387 GCF_000695815.1 Acanthisitta chloris | reverse complement strand
AACCCCTAAATTCTGTGATTCTATGGTGCAGCCTCTGAGTCTGTCCATGGTCCTTGGGAAGGGCACTGCAGGGTTCTTCTCCTGCAGCCCCAGCACACAGCCCAGCTCTGCCACGTGGCTCTTGACTGGCTTTTATAAATGCACTGACACAACAAATTATTTTCTCAGTATTTATTTACCCCCTGTTCAAATGAGTGTGTTTTGGTGAGTGACTTACGATGGGATAGTCTGTCATACTGGAATTTTGCAGGAAGGATTGCCAAGTAATTATGGAGGTGTTCTGATTACAGATTTGTTTCCCTTCTAATATTAGCCTTGCTTCCAAGTAATCTGCTGTCACCCTCTTCTTTGGGCTGTGTGCCCAAGGACATCAAAGCTTTTGTACAACTGTTACTCTGTGAAAATGCTGTTCTGTTTCCCTAACACTCCTTCATGCTGTCACTGTCACAGCTTGGGACACTGGAATAACCTGCGTGTGCTGAGTGTCTAAAATCACCTTTATGCAGTAAACTCTCCACTTCTCAGGGGCATTTCCTGCTTAAATGCAACATCTCTCAGTCAAAAACCTTTCTCAGGGGCATTTCCTGCTTAAATGCATTATCTCTCAGTCAAAAACCTTCCTTTTGCCCTTTCTGGGCAGTTTTGAGCATGGAAAGTTGTCCTGTGGTCTTTGAGGGATTTGATTTGAACCCACACGTGGTAGCTGGAAGATGCAAGAGGGAATTGGGATTCTGTTATAGTCAGAACATGTTCTGTACCTGTGGATTAGTTATCTGATGGCTCAGCATTTAGAAGTGTCAGGAAGATGCTTTCTCTGTTGTTTTAAATGCTGCAGCTGTGCACCAACTTCAGTGACTTCAAATGCATGTGTTGCCCCTCCAGCCTGAACATCCCTTCAGACAGTCAAAGGATACTGAAGAGAGGCTAAAGGTCATACCCAAATTCTGCTTTCCAGATCCCAAAGACTGGTTTCCTGCATCAGACCTTAAAAGGTAAAGACTTGGGTTTGAACACTTGTGCCTGAAACAGGCAATGCTGAAAGCTTAGGTGTGTGCCAGAGGAACTGCAGCCAGAGTGAGGGAAAATGGGAAAGGCTAAATCCCTCACCCCTGTGCAGGGGAAGGTGAGATGAAGTGGGCTTAGAGTGCTGCTTCTGCCTGAGCACTGTCTTTCCTTTAAGGAGCAAGTCTGTAACATTTGTCCCAAGGCCAACTGTCAGTGCTGGAAGTGCTGCTGCTGCTCCTTGGCAGGATGGAGAAGCAGCTGGGGAGGGGGAGAGATGGAGAAGCTAAATGAGAGCCCACAGGGTGCAGGTTTTTATCCTGAACAGAGCCTGAAGTCCTTGCTAACCACAGCCAGGAATCTTCAGCATGACCAGAAGGAGAATGGCTTTTAGTGTGTGTGGTTGTCAGTCTCTGAGCTGTGTGAGTTTAACCCTGACTGTCCTTTGGTTCCCCAGTGAAACCTTTTCCTTTGTGCTGACGGGTGAGGATGGCAGCCGCTGGTTTGGGTACTGCAAGAAGCTCCTGGTAAGCATCTGTGTGTGGGTTGGAGTGTACAGAATGCATGGGTATGTGCACAGACAAGGTCAGGACATGAATCAGGGGTCACTGCCCATGTGGGTTACATAGTGTCTGTGCTGCTGCTGAGGTCACCAACCCTCTGAAAGCACGAAGGAGAGAGCATGATGATGCCCAGAGATACAGTGAAATAGGGCATGAGAGCTCCTGGAAATGGGCATTCCTCAGGAATCTTTGAAGTCCTAAGCATAGAGGGAGCTGCAGCAGAAGGAATTCTGCAAATCAGCTGTAGTGTAGGTGGTAGATTATTTATTGCATCCCTGTTCTCAGCAGAACTGTTCCTGTTGCCTTTCAGCCAGAAGGGAAAGGGAAGCGCCTGCCCGAGGTGTACTGTATCGTGAGCCGCCTGGGCTGCTTCAACCTCTTCTCCAAGGTGAGCTGAGGACAGCCTCTTACTTGGGGCTCTGACAGCCTGCAAGCTCCAGGAAGTAACTGGATGCTTCTGTCAGGTCTAGAATTGCTAAGTGATTGCAGCTCATTCTGGGAGAGTGGTGCTTCCTTGCTGCCTTGGAG
This sequence comes from Acanthisitta chloris, assembly GCF_000695815.1. NCBI lineage: Eukaryota > Metazoa > Chordata > Aves > Passeriformes > Acanthisittidae > Acanthisitta > Acanthisitta chloris. The sequence goes on along the minus strand of NW_008656990.1, from coordinate 6,294 downwards.
AGGGAAAAGAAAATGATACTAGTGTGGAGACTTGTCAGCTGATAAACAGATCCTTCAGCAAATATTGTCAGGAAGGGGCTTCTGATTCCTGGTATTGCTGAGGGTGTTCCTTCAGCCTCTTCTTCCATGACTTGGAAATGGAAGATCAGCTTGGGAGGGGGGTGGATCTGGCCTTGTGTCTCCTAGCACCAGTGAGAGGTGAAGACTGGGGAAAGCTGCTGCAGGTATTGCAGAGGAATACAGGGACAAGCCTTGAGGGAAGCTGATTCTGATTGTTGGGGCACAGTTTCTGTGAAACAACAGTGCTTCAGGAAGGTTTCTTGGGGAGGAGGATGGGGTTTTGCTGCTCTTACCCCTCTAAGTAAGAATTTGATTACTACATGCAAGATGTTTCCTTGCAGTAGCAGGAGACTGGATTTGAGAATGGAGAGTTGGACTCACAGGAAGCTGTGCCTGTTTGCTCAGGCATTTGAGAGGAGCTTTCACAGGGATCCAAAGTGAGGGGAAAGAGGGCTGTGAGTCTGTGCTGGGGCCTTCACCTGGAGCTGTGGCCCAGGGGGCTCTAACAGATGCTCTCAGCTCCTCTGGCTCACCAGCAGGCATCAAACCAGTGGCTTTTCTTGCAGATTTTGGATGAAGTGGAGAAGAGGAGAGAGATGTCCCCAGCCCTCGTCCACCCCTTCATGCGCAGTGTGATGGAGGCTCCTTTCCCTGCCCCAGGACGCACGATCACCGTCAGGAGTTTCCTGCCAGGAGCAGGAGATGAGGTAATGGAGGTCAGGAAGGGCTTTCCTGTGTCAGTGGGGCCTCTGGGGCACAGAGGCTCTTTGCAGAGTGCCCTGTAGAGTGATGCATCCTGCCAATAATTGGTCTGAAGATAACAAGTCCTGCAGTGCAAAGGGAGGCTGCCACAGGAACCAGCTTGCTGTGGAATCATCTGCCATGGAAGTGATTCCCTGATTTTTATGGAAGATGTGCTGGGGAGTCCTCTGTGCTGCCCCATGCCAACTGCCTGGGCTGTGGGGCTCCACTTGGAATCATGGAATCACAGAATATGAGCTGGAAGGGGTCCACAGAGATCATTGAGTCCAACTCCAGCCCTGCACAGGACACCCCAACATCCCACATGTCCCTGAGAGCATTGGCCAAACACTCTTTGAGCTGTCAGGCTTGGGGCTGTGACCACTGCCCTGGGGAGCTGTTCCAGTGCCCAAACACCCTCTGAGGGAAGAACCTTTCCCTGATATCCAGCCTAAACCTCCCCTGACACAACTCCAGTTGTTCCCTGTGTCCTGTCACTGGTCACAGGAGATATATCAGTGCTGCCCTTTGTGAGGAAGCTGCAGACCCTGACAAGCTCTGCCCTTAGTCTCTCCTCCAGGCTGAGTGCCCACCAGCTCTGGGCTCTCCCTGGCCTGCCCTTGTCCATCCAGCTGCTGGGAATGCCTCCCCCAGCACTGTGTGTCTCACCCTCAGGTGATGGAGCTGTGCCGCCCCTTGGACTCTCGGCTCGAACACGTTGACTTCGAGTGCCTGTTTCAGTGTTTGAGTGTCTCCCACACCATTCGGGTCTTTGCCTCTCTCCTGCTGGAAAGGAGAGTCATCTTTGTGGCTGACAACTTAAGGTAGTGAACCAATCTGAGTGAGCAGTTCTTTCTGAGGGACACTGGGTGCTATTATTTCTTCTGTGTCTGGGTCTTGTCCATGTGCTTGTCTAGCTTTTCGTGATTAGTTACATTTAAAAGCTTTGTGCACTTTCCACACAACATGTGCTTGCTTAGGCTTTGGGGTGTGCTGTTCACCCAAGAGGAGATACAGGAATGTTTCCTTCACCTCTTTAGTCTGGGTTGATGCTGTTGTAGCTCCCCATAATTGGCTCTAGAAGTGGGTGCATGGGGTTTCTGCTGATGCACACATTGTCCCTGAGCATTGCTAACCTGTGTCTGTAGCTGAGGCCTGAAGGAGACACTGATGGTGCACCCTGTGCTTCTCTCACCTTTCCAGCACTCTGTCTAAATGTGGCCACGCTGCAGTCGCAACGCTTTACCCCTTCACCTGGCAGCACACCTACATCCCAGTCCTGCCAGCTTCTATGATTGATATCGTGTGCTCTCCGACCCCGTTCTTAATTGGCATTCTCTCCTGCTCCTTGCCACAGCTCCAGGACCTGCCCATAGAAGAGGTGAGAATGGGGTGAAGCACAGTGGAGGGACAATGTCCGTGGGAGGAGGCTGAGCAATCTGGAATAATCCCTGGGTTCTGTCTCCATATTAACTCTCAAAGTTCTCTGAGATGGTTGGTGAACTTGCCAGATATATATCAGGTTGTTCCAGTTCATATTCACTGTTCTTAGAGACAGGCTGCAGTTATGCAAAACTTGGTTTTAAACTCCATTTAAAAACAAAATAAATGTTTGGGTTTTTTCGGTACAACATACCTGGTTATGAGTCAATGTGTTTTGCACATCTTTCCTCAGGTTCTGATTGTTGATCTTTGTGCTGACAAGTTCTTGCAAGAGGTGAGTGAAACACCAGTCCCAGTCACTCATGGTGCTATGCCAGGAAAATCAATGAAAGAAAATAATCACAAGGAATCAGCAAACCTGGTGTTCATGTGTAAACTCCAGGGGCTGAAGAGATGCCTTGTAATACTTTGTGGCTAACAGAGAAGGGAACAGGATTACAATCCTTGTTGCAAGGCTGAGGTTGATGAGGTGGAGAGCTCTGTGAAGCCAAAGGTGCTGCTTGTCTGAGCTGAATTTAATCACTGTTACTTGGTTTATTTTGTGAAGGGGAACACTTAAGATTCTGTGCTGCTTCCTGGCTCTGTCTCCCTGTACTTGTTCTGTACAGAGCTTTCTCCTCTCTCATCTCTCTGGGGTGTGTTTGTTGGTTTGGGTTGTTGTTTTTCCCAGGGGTGATAGTCTAGGGAAGAAATTATCACAGTTGAACTTCACCCAAAGTTCTTCTGCATCACCAGACAAGTAGCTACAAACACATTGGGTTATTTGTTGCTAGTTCAGGAGGATGTTTGCTTCTCCTTTCCCTTGCCTCACTCTTCTGTTTTGCATTGCAGCCTGCAACTGGAGAAAGGTATTAAAGGATTGGGTGTTTTTTTTTAAACCATAACATTGAGACTTGTCATATTTTCTCAACAGACTTTTGTTGTTCTTGTGTGTTTTACTGGTGAAATGAGCCTGAGTCTGTCTGTGGCTATAGCACACGTGTTCTGTGTTGGCCAGTTGTGTGTGTGACTCTAATAGAATGTATTTGGAGGGTGCTGAGCAAATGTTTTTCATTTCTGTGCCTGCAAGACAAACATAATGTCTCCCCCAAGATACACCATATCACAGAGTAACTCCCCTCTAACTGCTTTAGGTATGCTGTGAGTATCTCTAATCCAATCCCTCATTCTGCTGATGACAAGTATAATACAAAAGTCCTTCCTTGGCCATTTCTGTGTGTAGGTATCAGATGAAGATGAGATCCTGCCTCATAAACTCCAGGCTGCACTTGTACAAGTCTTGGAAGAACGCAGTGAAATCCTGTCAAATGGGCAGAGTGACACACAAGGTACTTCTGGGAAAAGTGTCTCTGGAAAGCTGTTTTCCCATTAGCAGATCTCTACAGCTGCCAGGGAGCTGATATAAAAATGAGTGACATTTTTGCTGTTTTCCTGTCATCTCCTGAGAACATCTTCCTTGTGAATGAGTTAGAAGTTTGGTGTCCTGACAATTGTCCTTCTTTTCACCATCAGTATGTGGCAGAGCTATAGTTTCCCACTGGCCAAGAACATCAGTTCCTGTGCTTTGAGTTTGATTTTCTTAAGAGAGCACAGCAAGTTCCTGTGCTTCAGATGGTTCTGACACATGATTTTCAAAGCTGAACTGCTTTATACATTAACCATCAGATCAGTAAGTGTGAGAAACTTGAAAAGCTCTGAGTGGCTTGAGAGAATGGCACCAGCAAATGGTGTAATTCCATGCATATCACAAGTGAAAAGGTTAGTTTTCCTGCAGGTTTGTGATCTGTAGTTTCCTAGTTCTTTGAGAGAGTTAAATTTGGACTGTTACAAGCTCACAGCTTGTTAGGCATTGGATGTTTAACAGGGGCAAAGAAATTCTGAATGTTTTAACTCCTGGAAAAGCTTTAGAAGCAGAAAGCTGCCATGGGAAATTGAATATTTGAGCTGTGACTCCTTTGATACCAAACCCTCCTCTGAAATTCCATAGTCTGGGACAGCCAGACCAAAGAGCAACTGAGGTTACAAAAAAAGCTGCTCTAAAAGAAGAGGAATGACCAAAGGAATAAATGCAGAGGGAAATCTCTGTGTCCTCTTCACAGGTGAGATGACTCTGAACTCCCTGGTGTCCGAAGCTTTTGTGCAGTTCTTTGTGGAGATTGTTGGCCACTACTCCCTGCACATGAATGTCACAGAGAAGGGGGAGAGGGTGTTCCAGCGGGAGCTGTTCCGGAAATCCCACGCGTCGCGCAACGTGCGGCAGTTCCTGCACTTCTTCATGGAGACACAGATGTTTGCAGGGTTCATACAGGACCGAGAGCTCAGCAAGAACGTGGTCAAAGGTGGGTTTGATCTTTCTCTGCTCCCAGGCAGCTAGGGACAGGAGGAGAGGACATAGTCTCCAGCTGCACCAGGGGAGGTTTAGGTTAGATGTTAGGAGGAATTTCTTCCCAGAAAGCGGGATTAGACACTGGAATGTGCTGCCCAGGGAGGTGGTGGAGTCACCATCCCTGGAGGTGTTTAAGGAGAGGTTGGATGTGGTGCTTAGTGGTTGACATGGTGGTGTTAGGTTATAGGTTGGATGTGATGATCTCTTTTCCAACCTGATTGACTCTGGGATTTCTTGTTTTACAAACTCACTTTCAAAGCATAATGTGACTCTGACTCTTGAGAAGCCTTTTGTCCTGCAAGTTATCCTGTTGGCATTTTGGCATATGGAATAGCTTCATGTCCTTCTAATTAGTCAAGAAAATTCATCTCTTAAAGCAGAGAATTTTTGCATCTGTCCTTTCTGGGCTTGATCCTGCAGCTTACATGGGCTACATGCAGGATTTCCTGTCATAACCTTGTTCATCATGTCAGATACCACATGGAAATGATGGAGTAGCTCCTCTAGGTGAGGGATTTTTAATTTTTTGTTTCCTTTTTCTCTCTTTAGGCCTTTTTGAGGTTCGTGCCTTGGAGTATTTGGAGAGTATTCCAGAAACAGAACGAACTGGAATGAACAAAATCCTTCGCAGTCTTGGTAAAGGGACACCCTTGATTTTTGTTGGGTTTTCTTTAATCTTTTAATTAATTTTAGCTATTGGATAATGAATTCGAAGCAATGGAGAGCAGGACCTCTTCTTTGCCTTGTGCACTCGTGTTCCTTTGTTTACATTTGCCCCTTCAGGGGATGCTGAACACTTTGTAGGATTTGTCTTTTATTTTTAAGCTTTTGCACCTTTATCTAGAGTTTGTGGGAGTTGCTGCTCTGAGACCTGACCAGGCTTGAGCCTTGACTTTGGTCTTGGCTGAGCACATGCTCAGGGGGCAGGAACTCTGTCTGGCACAGAGGCTGTTTCCACCTTAAGTTCCTCAGCCAGATGAGTCCTGGAGTGTCTCCAGCTCATACAACCACGGAATGGTTTGGGTGGGAAAGACCTTAAAGCTCACCTTGTTCCACCTCCTGCCATGGGCAGGAACACCTTCCATGAGACCAGGTTGCACCAACACTTCCAGGGATTGGGCAGCCACAGCTTCTCTGAACATCTCCCTTAAATATCCTAACGCTCTTTTTCGTCCCCAGGCAGTAAAATGAAGTTTCTACAGAAGAAGTGACGGGCG
>NW_008656990.1:0-315 GCF_000695815.1 Acanthisitta chloris | reverse complement strand
GCTGCCTGTCCCCCGAGCCGAGCCGGACGGCGCTTTGCTGCGGGGGGGCTGGGGCTGTGTGGGGCTGTGTGTGGCGGTAACAGCCATCTGCTGGATCAATAACAACTAACTCATGGATCAATAACAGCTCACGGATCAATCACAGTTCATGTGTCCAATCTCCAGCGCCGGAATGGGGCGGGGCGGCAATGGAGGGGCGTGGTCACGTGAGAGGGAGGGTCATATGATCGGGGTGGTCACGTGAGACGGAACGCGGTGATTGGGCGGAGTGTAGCCGGAAGGGGCGTGGCCTATGTAGGTGCAGGGACGGGGGCG
>NW_008656989.1:0-763 GCF_000695815.1 Acanthisitta chloris | reverse complement strand
GCAGCTTTTGCTTTCCCTATCAAACTGACTGGGACTGTTGGCACCCATGAGGCATCATGGCACTGAATACTGCATGGTAAACACTTAGTGGTAGTGTCTGCAACTCATACTGTGCCTACAGTCATCTGCCAAACCTAAGAAAATAAAGTGAGGCCAGCTGCAGAAATCTCCTCCTGTGGTGATCGTGTGATTGGAGATGCATGGCCCAATTACAGAGGATAATTAGGTTTAGCTTTCTGAGAAAGCCTCGATCTTGCACGTGATCCCCCATCCCATTAAAGGATTTTTGCAATGTGTTCTGCTGGGTGAACTCAGCACATCTGCTCCAGGATAGGGGGGGTTGCAGTTCCACAGGAAGGGCAGCGGCATCTCCTCGTGGTTAGGCAGAGCACAACATTCCTTCCCAGGAGCACTCAGTGTTTCCGTAGGCTACTTGAGAAAATGTGTTGTTTACAGACAGTTTTTTAAATCCAGCTATGTTTTCCATGAGCAGATGTGTCCCATGAGTGTGGACATGGCATGCTGGGTGTCATGGTTTAACCCCTGCCAGCAGCCAAGAACCACACAGCCGCTTGCCCCTCCATAAAAGATTTCTTCCTAATATCCAACCCAACCCTTCCCTGGCAGAGCTTGAGTCTGTGCCCTCTTGTCCTATTGCAGGTTTCCTAGGAGAAGGGATTGACTCCCACTTGACTACAGCCTCCTTTCAGGAAGTTGTAGTGGGTGATAAAGTCTTCCCCGAGCCTCCTCTTCTCCTGGCTAA
>NW_008656988.1:0-416 GCF_000695815.1 Acanthisitta chloris | reverse complement strand
CAAACTTTCAGTGACTTGACCAAAAAACCACCATCAAAATGTAAAAATAATTCCATAAACTCCAAATTTTGGTGCTTTTCCAGCACCTCCAAACACAGATTTGTTTGGAGGTGCTGGAAACCAGGCTCTCTCCCAGAAAACTGGGATTTCTTCCCCCAAAATAATCAATTTTTCCCCCAAAATCCAGGGTTTTTTCCCCAAAAATCCAGATTTTTCCCCCCAATCCAGGCCCTCTCCCAGAAAACTGGGATTTCTTCCCCCAAATCTACCAACTTTTCCCCCAAAATCCAGTTTTTTTGCCCCAAAATCCAGGTTTTCCACCCCAAATCCAGGCTCTCTCCTGGAAAACAGGGATTTCTTCCCCCAAATCCACTTTTTTCCCCCCAAATCCAGCTTTTTCCCCCAAATCCAGTTTT
>NW_008656987.1:4968-7155 GCF_000695815.1 Acanthisitta chloris | reverse complement strand
CCGGCAGCGGTTGAGGTCAGGAGGGACAGATGTGCTGGGCTACACCTGCGGTTCTTGTGTGCCTTGTCCTGTTTGCCTGAATGGCCAGCGATGGGGGGAGCGTGGATGCATTGAGACTGCACAAGGCCAGGAAGGGCTCCAAAGGTGTTGAAGGCCTCGGTTAGAAATTAAGAGAAATTCTGAATTGGAGAAAGAGCCTGAAAAAGCGGAATGAAAATCAGGAGAAACAGGTGCCAGGAGCTGTGCAGAGAACGAATGCTGTTCAGCCACACAAATACAGGCTGGGGAATAAACAGTTATATAACATTGGGGGTGGTGGTGGTGGTGGTAAAAGAGTATGGATATCATAATCCTTTAAGAAATAACCTCATTCAACAATGACATTGTCTTATACATGTGAAAAAGATGAATAACTCAGGGTGCACAGCAGAAGCAGCTTCATAGGATGTAAGAATTAAACTATCTACTTCAGTCACTGCCCTAGACCTTAGGTGGAGCTACGCCCGGTTCTGAGCACCACACTTCAAGGGCCTGCTGGTGGGAGAGAGGATAAGGACAATAGTAATCAAAAGCCTAGAAAACATAGCTGTGAGGGAAATTTGGGGTTACTCCCTCAAAAGAACAAGCATTGAAGTTGGATGAATAGGAGTTTCTGTAAAGAGACTCTTCATCTTGGACAGAACATTACCAAGTAACATTAATTGAAGCCATAAAGCTTCATATTAAACATTAGGAGAAAAATGCTGAACGGGAAGGATTGTAAAACACTATAGAAAGGATTATCCAGGGAGACTGTAGCATCTCCATCATCAGAGGTTTTTATAAACTTTTGACAAATGCATGCCAAGAGTCTTAGATCTCGCAGATGCCTCCTGAGGCAGAAGGAAAGGTGAGGTACCTTCTGAGGTCTCTTCCAGCTCTATTTTACTCACATCTGGGCAGACAGTCTGTGCACAGTACCCCATGCTGTTCTGCTTAGATGTTTGACGTCAGTACGCTGTGTCTGTTCTGCCCAGTGAAGGGGCAGGTTGTCCCTTAGATTGAATTTGTCTCATTGTTCACAACAGCAAAGACTACAGAGAGTCATAGAGTTTGGAAGTGCTGCTTGACATCTTGGCACTGTTTAACATAACCATGGTCCTTCCTGGTAAAACAGCAGCTCCTTGCACCTGAGCATGGTGTAAGAAGCCATGGGAGGTGATCAGGAGTGATGGAAATGTACCTGTGTGCACTGGGATGGAGAAAGCAGGGAGACATAAGTTTGTTCAATTAACAAATAAGAGGTCCTGGGAGAGGCATTTGTTCAGCTCTATTTCCAGATGAAACTCAAGCTCTCCAAGGTGAACTGTTATGAATTGATTTTTTATGACTTTAGGGGTATATGGAGGGACTTTCTGTATTGAAAAGAAAAGATGCTACCTCACCAATCAAAAGAGCTTGTACAGCTACTGCTAGACTGCCCTTTCTTCAGTGACAATATCCCCGGGAGGGATCAGCTGCAGGCCATCTAGAATTAAATGGAGTCATGCTGGACTCTTAGCAAGGAAATAACATTTCCTGACTTAGAAGTCATGCTAGTACTTCCCAAGATCTTAACCTAAGTGACCTGGCATAAAATAAGTTTCTGTTACTGCCACTGCATACCTGCTGTTCTGGTGAGTATCTCCCTTCAGCATTACGGATGGATGCAGCAATAGCACCTGCTTTTTAGATTCCTGGAAGGAGAGAGTTTCTTGATGCTACTGTGCATTCTTCTTACGGCCAACTCTCACTTATTGAAGGAGAATTAGATACTTGATCCTCTTCCCCCTCTTTATTTTACTCAGTATGTTAAGTCAGGCTATAAATGAGCACACTCAGTGGTGTGATGTAGAGACTTACTGCTCTGACAGCAGAAGGAATTTTGGAAATTTGACCAAGGAAATGATATGTGGCTTGTCTTTACTGCAAATGAAGGAGGTTCTCTAAAATAATCAGGTTACTAAAAACAAATAGTACCTTAGACCAGACTAACAAAATGAAGAGACAGTGTAACTATATAAAAGCACGTGGTTTCCCTTTCACACAATGTATTCACAAATGTGAGGCTATTAACCACTGCAAGCCCTAACTCTCCCCTCCCACTGGTGGAACAAAGCCATTGAGCTATCAGCTAGTGGTTTCCATCGCCTCTTCAGAAGTGGAGCA
>NW_008656987.1:0-4949 GCF_000695815.1 Acanthisitta chloris | reverse complement strand
AAGGGGGATGGGAGGCCTGAGTTTACTTGTAATCAATATTTTCTAGAAAAAAAAATTGCTGCTGCAATCTCATTCCTGATTTCTATAAGGACATCATTCTGCCTAAAAACTGGAGAGCTCTGGGGCAGAGCTGATACAGAAATGGAAAAACACCAAGCAGTCAGTCCCCTCTGTGACTCTTGACTCAGGAGCGCTCGTTGCACGCTGTGCTGTACGTGCTCATTCGCAGTCACAGGGGACTCAGAGACAGCTGATGGAGCTGTTATCCCAAGGAACTGTCCTCTTGCTGCATGGATGGCTGAGTCATTTCTGATTCAGCTCTGAAGCTGTCCCAGTTTAGTGGAATCTTTTGGTGGTGGTTTCCTTTAAAGCACAGTGCTCTTGAACATGTGGGTCAGCAGCTGTCTGTGAGCAGCCTGTTCTCTGGGCACAGGGGACAACTAAGGCTGGCAGACTCCTCAGCCATCCCAAGCCTCATTCCACAGAGCCCTGGGGCACTTATCCACACTACAGAGATGAAGAGATGTCCACATTAGTGACTTTGTTCTTCCCAAGAGCCCAGAACAGTCTCTACATTGTGCCTCCTTCCCCACAAGCAAGTGCTAGCTGGATTTCCCAGCCATCTGGGAGAGATGGAGAGAGCAGGGCTAGCCGTGGCTCAGCACACTGATGAACACCATCTGTCCAGGTTAATAGTTCCCTTAGGCAGACATGGCACTCCATGGTATGCTTGTCAAAGAGACTGTATATTTACAGCTATTAAATAACCTCAGTGGTAACCCAAGTAGGAGGTTGGTCTGGACATAGCACACTGAAGATTAGCCTGTGGTGCACCACATACTGCTTGGTGCAGTAGATGAGCTCTGAGAAGGCAGGAGAAAAGGGTGTTATGCTCTCCTATCAGTTGTGGGGATTGCCATAAAGCATATCAGATTTATTGCAGCAGCTTCAGGGTTGTTCTGGTTTATAACTCCAAAAAATTGTTCCAAACAAGCCACTTGAATGAACAGTTTGTTAATTTGTCTCGTGTCTCCCTCTCCCACTTCAATATGTTTCTTCCTCCCTTAGCATGTCTCCAGGCCGGGATGGCAGGGCAGGGAGAGCTGATAGAGGGCTGGCACATGATGGCTCCCTCACTGCACTAGGTGTTTTAACTAGACTATTGGCATGAAAAAAGCTTGGTACCAATGTTACTAAAACACATTTTCATCTCTTTGACATGTTGGCAGTGAGATATCAAAGCTTACCAGAAGACACCAGGCCTCCCATCAGCTGACAGTTATTTTTCAGTGGAAATTTCATAACTCTATCCCCCAGCTAACATTGAACAGTTCAGCTTGCTGGAAACATTTTGATAGAAAGGGAAGCAACTGAAGTTCCTACCTGATAGAAAGGAGAGACCAGGAGGGAGGCCAAATTGTGGTTTGACACCAGTGTAGCATAACTGCAAGTAAAAACATGATATTCCTGAAAAGTCACTCTAGGTAAATGTACATGTCCCACTGTCCAATCAGCTTATACAGGGAAGCACAATGTTGATGCTGAATTTAATAATAATACCCAGAGATTGATATAAATGACCTACAATCTGCCCTGCTTTAAATGAAGGATACATTTTAAAGTCCTATCATACAATAATATGCCATTTTGTACATCAAAAAGAAAAGACTATATATAGGACATCGTGAATGTGTTATTAAACTTGCAGATTTAATTAATGTTTGATGTTGCTACACAGGTAACAGAAGAGGTAATTATAGATGATACTGATACTCCTAATTCCTCAGTATCTCCTATTAGTGTTTCCAGTTCATTAAAACACAGACAATCTTCAAAACGTGGGAAATTTCATTCACTGTGGTTCTGCTCCTTTGGCAAAAGGACCAGAGAATAGCACATCATTTGACTCGGTGATAAAGAGAAGCTGTTCATTTTTCCTTAGAGGAACTGGCACCTGTGTGCTTCAGAGAAGAAACCTGAAGTTGCCAGAGAGGGCTGTTGTGATAAGTACACACTTCTTCCCACCTTCTTACAATCTTTCTCCTGTACTCAAAGTGCAAGTCTGTGGGAAGCCAAGGGGTCAACAAGACCTTGCTGGAAAACTGCACTCAAATTCTCTGCAGGTTCATGCTGCATCCAGCCTAGACACAGGCAGGATCTTCAATGGCTGCTTTGAGCCACAGCTGGTACTCCTTTCTTGTTCTTCCAGGGCTCACTGCTGGGTCTGGCAGCTGGAAGAAGAACCTGAATGACCTCAGTGTGAAGTATACAGCTAGGGCTAGAATGCTTGAAACAGAAGTAGGAGGAGGAGACTAACGCTGTAGTTTCATGATTGCTTTAAGCTGCCATAAGCTGGCTCTGTGGCTGGAGAAGCCATCCTAGCTCTCCTTTCCCTGGTCACACATTTCTTCTGTCTTCCTCCTCTGCCCACAATTATTCCTGGAGCTGCACAGTGACTAAGCAACCAATCCATCAGCACACCATGTTTTTTCACTGAGTGACTTTTAACTCAGACAATTTCCATCACTTGATTCACCACTCTACTGCACTAACATTTATGCTGGCAAAAATCAGAGCTCCAGCTACAGAGAGGCCAGATTTCACCTTTTGTCACTAAGGCTGTAGGTGTGAGCCATGAAAGTATAAACTGGTCATGAAAGTACAGACTTAGTGTTAAGTTGGGTAGTGCAAGTAGAATCCTAGCTGAGCTAGCATTCAGCCTGCTTATTCATAGGTCTGTCTGCTTCCTCTTGCAAGCTTCATTCATCATACACTGTCCAATTCCTACAACAGATGAGGCAGACAGTAACTTCTTGCACTATTTCATCCCAGGGCAGGTCAGAGAAGGCACTGAGTGGCACCTTCTTGCAAGAAGCAAAGCTGAGTGTGCCTCTGACTGACTCTGTGGAGGAAGAGGTGTTTCATAGTGTCTTCCCTCCAAGTATTTAGTTTGTAAACTCAATGCCACAGTTTTCACCAAATAATATGTAATGCACATGTCAATGGTGTATTCACAACCCTTTGAAAGTTGGTAGATGGCAATGAGAAATGAGGTCCCATGGCTAATTGAAGTGAGTTGGATTTCAAGCTCTCCCACCCACACTGTTCTCCAAGTGACTTTTGGAAAGGCTCAGTCTCTCTGTGCTTCAAGTTTCCTACCTATTCAGTGAGAAGGATGTGTTTTTGTTGTGAGGAGAATAAATTCACTTTAGCAAGACAACCGAGTGCCAGAGGGTTGGGAGAAGTAATCCAAACAGCTCAGCTGCATGCACATAAATGACAGCAGTCGTAACTCTGTGCTCCCCAGAACACCAGAAATGGTCACAGATGCTGTAAGCGCCATTCCATCATCTTCTGGGCAGGGAGAGCTTGTTGGAAAAGCCTGAAATGTGCTGAAAGCTACACAATGCGTGTCATAGTCACCTGTGACCTACTGACTTCAAATTGTGGCTTAGCAGTGCTAAGTAGTTCTGCACAGATACAGTTTGTTAAGTTGTCCTGATTACTCAAAGCTTTGTTTTCTGCCCTGCAGTTTTTTCTTGTCTACAGTTTAAATTCTTGTTGCTTCAAAATGTATGAACACCTTTTCTTCATCAACTGGTATTATGTATTTCTCAGGAGAACCTTTTTATGAGATTACTAACTAATCATCAGTGATGCAAGTCACAGATCCAACTGATGGGATAAATACCAGTATCAATGACTGAACTAGTTCCCAGAATGTTTCTCTTAGGTTCAGTGGTGTTACACAAGAGACATACTGGGTCCCACAGGTCACAAGTAATGACAGGAATTGCCCATAGGGCAATGAAATGAAATTAATATTATTATTAATGTTAAGTACCTTAAAAAAGTAAATGCAAGAAAACCATCTTACCATCTAAGTAAGCTTTTAATGGAACTATTTGATTGTTCAAGAGATAATTTTTACATTATATGTTGACTGATCTAAACATTTCTGGTGTCCTCCTGAGATGGCTCTACCTTACACATGTAACAAACACCAAAGCCAGACAGTAACTCTGAATTTCATTCTAGACTGCACACCAGGTATCCCCACATTTAACTGCAGCACTGGTTCTCTGTGGGCAAATATTAGAGCTATGGAAAATGAGCAGGAAATATCGCTTGGCTAAATCCCTAAAACTGCCTACCCCTCATCACTTCTCAGTGAATTGGTTGACAATTGTTGTTGCCCAGTCTTAGGGTATTTAATAGGACATCAGACCAAAAATCTAACTCTATCCTAACATCTGTACAAGGACAAAATAGCGTTAGGTGTGATCTAGAGATTTTTATTAAGTAGTATGTTTAAAGTAGTTGCTTACTCCTAGGATTTAATTTCAGGTGCTTGTGAGCTGACTGGATTCTCTGGGAACATGAAACATCAGTCATATCCCTCGAACACCACAAAGCTGTGTGCAGGTGACTGCAGCAACAGCATTTTGCTTTCCACTGAAAGAGCTGGTAAACAGAATCATTTGCAGACCAGGCGCTGTCCCTAATGGGCACTAAACGCGCACAGGCTCAGCACGGATACGTCACAGCACGCCTTTTGCCTAAAATGGACAGGTTTAAATCGGATTCAGAACCACTTCACTGCCTTAATTATTAGCCGTTTATATGGTTACGTTTCCCACTGACGCATGTGGCTGCTACCACTGCAACACAGCTGGAAAGGGGATTTCCTTACTTAAAGAGAATTCTTTCCTGTGAGGGTGGCGAGGCACTGGCACGGGGTGTCCAGAGGAGCTGTGGCTGCCCCAACCCTGAAGGGTTCAAGGCCAGGTTGGATGAGGCTCTGAGCAGCCAGGGCTAGTGGGAGGTGTCCCTGCCCACGGCAGGTGGGTTTGGACTAGATGATCCCTAATGTCCAACCCAAACCGTTCCCTGACTCTATGAAAGGCCACAGGAAACGTGGAAAACACTGCTGTTACCCCGACAGAACG
>NW_008656986.1:3557-23965 GCF_000695815.1 Acanthisitta chloris | reverse complement strand
TGTCGGTGTACGCACCGAAATCGCTCGTTCTCGCCGTTCCCCCGCCCTGCCCCGAGGTGCGGTGGGCACGGAGAGGTTGGTGTTTGCTCGCAGCGCCCTGCGCGGGGGCTCCGTTCTGGGCTTTTCTGGGCGGGGGGAAGGTCGCGCTCAGAGCGGCTCGCAGCAGGTTGATAGCAGAGGTGTTCAGCGTCGCCCCTGCTGTAACTCGGGTCATTGTGCCTCGGGGCAGTTTGTGGCAGTGTGCCTTGCAAATGAGAGGGCAGATAAGGTTGTGAGAGCTCATGTGTGTCAGATCACTTTATTCTGCTTTACCAAAGGCATTGGGTGCAACCAATAAAGTTTGGGTTCTGAACACGCAGGGTCAGGCACTGAGCTCTGCACACTATGACCAGTGACATGACCCAAGGAATGGGTCGAGCTGTGTCAAGAGACGGTTAGGTTGGGTATCAGGACAAGGTTCTTCCCCCAGAGGGTGTATGGGCACTGGAACAGCTCCTCAGGGCAGTGGTCACATCACCAGCCTGCCAGAGCTCGGGGAGTGTTTGGAGAACACTCCCAGACACAGGGTGAGATTTTGGGGTGTGCTATGCCAGCCCAGGAGTTGAACTCAATGATCCTTGTGGGTCCTTTCCAGCTCAGGGTGATCTGTGATATATTTTCTGCTGACAGCAGAACAGCAATGAACTGATCTGATCAGAGCAGAGGCTTGTGAGGTCATGTGCCAGTGGCACAAGGGGTAACAGGCTCAAGTTGAAGGAGGGGAAATTTAGGTCAGATATTAGGAAGTTTTTACCATGAGGGGGGTGAGACACTGGCACAGGTTGCCCAGGGAGGCTGTGGCTGCCCTAATCCTGGCAGTGTTCAAGGCCAGGTTGCATAAAGCCCTGAGCATCCTGATCTGGTGGGAAGTGTCCCTGCCCAGGGCAGGGGTTTGGGACTAGATGGTCATTAAGGTCCATTCCAACCCCTATGACTGTGATTCTTCTGCAAGCTGAATTAATGTCCCCTGAGCCTGTGTCATGCAGTGCTGTGATCCCTCACCCCTGAGCCAGCCCAGGGAGCTTCGTGATGATGTGAGGTTTGTGCTGCTCAAACCTGACCCTGTGCTGGGCCCTGCACAGCTGCTCTGGCACTGCCCGACTGTGCCAGGCTGTGAAACTGGGCCGTGCACCTGTCTCTGGACGTGGCTCTGCCGCGTGCTCCGTGTGTGCTCACCTGGCTCATCATCCCTGGGTGTTGGATGGGAGTGCCAGCACGAATCCGGGTGCACCATCCGCACCGGAATCACTCGTCCCGTGTGTGGGTGGTGGTGGTGTGATGTGGAAAAGGGCAAAGCTTGTGCTAGGAGAGGGGAGGCTCAGCTTGGGAAGACTCAAGGCAGGATTTGAGGAAAGTGTGAAGCTTGATCAGCTTCTTAATTAGTCCTGAAACTAGGATTAGGATCATGTTCCTCCAGCACAGTGTTGTATGAGACATACCTACAGTGGTGTCTCCTCTGTGGTGTGTGTAACTGGGAAAGGACAACTGGAATGGGAGTGTCCAATCCCATGTCCTCAGGAGAAGATCCACCCATGCCTTACAGCTGGAAGACTGTGTTTTTGGATGCCTCCAGGCTGGGAAGGGCTTGTTGTAAAGGTCCAGACCTTTGCCTGAGTGTGAATAATGTAGATCTTTGGTGGTTGGCAATGATCTTTTGGTGGTTGGCAGTGATCCTTCTCTTTCATCTTGGGGTTGGAGAGAAAGTTCCTTTATTTCGCCTTTCTGTGGTGAAATGTGGCAATACCTGGTAGTATAATTTCTATTGTTAGTGAAACCTTCTGTGTTCTAGTTCCCAGCCTGGGTGAGGGTAGAGAATTGGGTGTACACCTGCACTCAAAGCTTGCCAGGTCAGCTGCTGCCCATGAGGAGTTGAAACAGGGTGGAGGAGAGGAATTAATCAACTCTGGAGTTGGGAAGGGAACATCATCTCAGTGATGGTTGCAGGAAAGGAGGGGAAGCTCATGTAGCTGGGAGATGTGCTGCGGGAGGGGATGAGGCACCAGAGCATGGACAAATGTGGTCAGGTACTGGAGGAGAAAGCAGAGACTTTCAAGTGGGAGGTTCAGAACAGGTTCTCTGGGTTTGGCAGGGCTTGTGGTTTCATGGATTGAGGCTTGTTGGATGTTGGGAATATAGTTCTTTGGCAAAGGGATGGTAAAACTGGCAGTAAGTTGTAGCAAACAGGGTGGAAAATGGATCATGGAATGTTTCAGGATGTTGAGGTTGTTGAGGTTTGTGCATTGGCAGGTAATGGTATTTGTTTGCTTGAAAAAAAGCTGATGAGATGTGAGAATGAAATGCAAACCTGGGAGTGTGGATTGCTGGGGGGGAGACTTGGTGAAATACCATTTCCTGAAGGTGAGACACAGAAAAGACTTTAGTGTTTGAGATTTGGGCCGTTTTCAAGTAATGGAGGTTAGGTGCATCAACATGGAATGGGTTAGAAGTAGGAATCTTGAGGGATGTAGGATGGTGAAAGGTCTGTGGAGTTGTAGAGGAAGAAATTGTGTTTCTGCTGTGATAGGAGGGACAGGGACCCAACCTTTCCCAGTTTCATTAAATGGTGGGTTGTCCTCATGCCTTCCACTTCAATTCCTTTTCTCCATTTTCTCCTTACAGAACTAATTTTCTCTCTTTGTCTTTCCTCGTGTCCTCTGAGGAATAAGGGAGACAGGAGAAGCAAATGGGTGACATTGTGGTGGTGTGATTAATTTCATGTCACATTTCTGAAGAGGCAAGGATTTATTTCTGGGTTACCAGACCTGTCACCTCCACTGTTCCTCCATTATCAAATTGCTTACATTCAGGGATCTGTTTTAGAAACTCCCTGGATGGGATTGATGCCATCTTAGATCTTATTGTCCCATAAAGGTCTTGAGAGAATAACCCCTCTAGATTTTAAGATCAAGAAGGACTGCTGTGACTCAGACTAGCTACAGTAAGGCAACTTTTGGATCATTTTTCTGAGCTTGGATATCTCCTTCCAGGGGTTTCCAAGAGCTGACTTCCCTGGAATTTACAGAAGGTAATTGGAGAAATGGAGTTCTCCTTTGGAGCTGGAAAAAACGCTTGGAAGAGACTGCAGCTCACTGAGCTGGTGTTAGTGCTGTTGCTGAAAGCAGAGTGTTTTTCCAAGCTTTTTTTGAACCCAATTTGCCATCAAGGTGTCAAATTTATGGATCAGTAGGTAAGATTGATGAGAAATAGGATTGTTGATGTGGTCATAAGATCAGTGGTTGATGGATATTTCCTGTTGGCCAGGAGGAGCAGCAGTGTGAGCTTGACATGAGTCTTACCTGCTCCAGTGTTCACACTGTTCTGGACAGTTTTATTCAAACAAATGATTTTATTATCCATTTCATGCTGCTGCTTTGGGAAGCTAAAGAGCAGAAGGAAGGCCTGGAGTTCTTTGTGGACTTGGTACCACCAGAGACTCATATTTGGAAGGTTCCAACTTCAGTAATTCTAATTTTCCACAGAGTTTATTTCTGAGAGTTAGTTATGACCTTGGTGCTGCTTTCTAATTTTTAAGGAACATCTCCACTTGCAGGGAGGTATTTCTAAAGCAAACTGTCCAGCTGTGTCCATGTAATGGCTGGATTATATCATGGCAATTTATTTGATGTGAATAGTGAATAAAATGTCTCCTTGATGGAAGCAACAAAGTATTTTGAGTCAAGGCAGAATTTGACTGCAAGTTGCCCATTGGGTAGTTGTGTCTCTGAGTGTTAACAGCAGTCCTAGAAAATGGAAGTTATTCACCCTGTTTTTGCTGAGTAGGCTTTGCCCTTGCACCTTCTGGAACAACCAAAGGCTAAATTAGTCCTCTTTTAATTAAGCCAAGTGCAAGGAGAGTCCAATGTGCTGTGCAGTGCTAATGGAATTACATGCCAGAACTTGCTGTCTCTGGGTGAGAGAGTCTCACCATGGTGTGAAGTGCTCCCAAATCCTCCTGCATGTCCAGAGAGCTGAAATGGTGTCTCTCCCTGTCGTTGCCAAAGCCCTCAGAGAAGGCATTTTCCCAGAACATCTTTGCCACACGTGCGTGTGAGTTGTCAGAAAATCTTTATTTTTAGTGTTCTGAAAATGGCTGAGCCTGGACAGGCACAACAAATTAATTCCCACTGTAGGAAAACAAGAGCTCCTGCAACGTTCCTCCTCTCACAGGCTTTCTCACAGGTTTCTGTCTGTTACCAGTGTGCTTTTGAATTCCTACCTTTCTTCCACACTTGGGTTGTACTCCAGAAGGCGAAGGATTGTACTCCAGAAGGCAAAGGAGAGCTTTTTGCTCACTGTGCAGCATCCAGATTCATTTCAACTGAGTTTACAAATAAAGTGATGAGCTCTGGCACAGTGGCTTTGCTGGGTGTTTGCAGGGTGTGAAGGAGGATGTGGAGATGGAGAAACCACGGGGCTGACAGTGGTGTGGGTTTGGCATGGCAAGAGTGGGCTCAGCAGAGTCCCCATGGGCTACATTGGTGCTGAATGCTGTGGTCACCAGGCTTAATCCCCGAAATACTGGCATGAAGTACTAAAATCTGAGTGGATACATTGCCATCACCTGCAGTGCCAGAGCCAGCCTGGGTATAGCTGTGTACACCCAGCCCTGGGGTGTTGTGGGGTACTCAGGGCATAATGGATCCTGATTGCTGGAGTTTAATAGCTGTTTTTTTCCATTCAGTTTTCAGAACAGTTGTAACTTGGTTCATCTTGTGTTAATAATGATGAATTTTTAGAGAATTATGTCAGAACTTTACTTTCTGGCAGGGCTTGGCTCGTGCTGAGCCTGCTGGGTGCCAGCTGAGCGGTGGAGATGGTTTGTGATGCTTTGCCTGCTCCATGGAACAGCTGATCACAGGGATTTCCTGAAGAAATAGTTACATGCAGTGTCCGCTGGGTTATCCTTTGGCTCTGGTAACTGTTCTGCCTCCAGGAATCGCATGATACAATTAAAACTGTAACTTTTACAGCTGGTTGGTGCAGTTCAGTTGTCTGAGCTCTGGCTAAATCCCTCTCTGTACATGAACCATAGGAGTCAACTCAGCTTGAAGGATTGGCCTGGCAGTGCTCTGTGCCTGCTAATTAATGAGGAAAACAACTGTGTCACTTAGCAGCAATTAGGGAGGTAGAACTTTCCAGAGGATGTTGCCAGTGGAACCTGATGTCAGCTGTGAAGAGCCTGGAGTGGTGCTGAAACATTCCCCTTGGTGAGCCTTCAGGAAGGGTTCCCTGGTGTTGCCAGGATCTCAGAAACAGTAGCTGTGGTAACTGGAATATTGTCTGAAGCTCCAGCAGTAGGAGCTTTAGTTTTGTTACTGCTCTTGGAAGAAAAAAATTGCTTCCTGTTGAAGTCTTGCTTTGGCTTCAGGGCAGGCCTAAAGGGATGTTCCTCCAAGAAAAAACTCCCCCACCTTTCCTGCACTCCCTGCTCAGCCTGACCTGTCCGGGAGGGGAAGAGGTGCCAGCAGAAGTGTTTCGTTGTTGGTTTCTTTTTGGTGTCTGTGTACCAACAGGTTAGTTTGGCAATTCCTGGTTATATTTGCAGTGGTTTTTATTGGATGGTGTCTGGAGTCCTTGGCACTGGCAGTTAAGGCTATCCAGTGTGTTTGTGGAAGGCTGGGAGCAGTGGCAGGAGAAGCCACAGGTGTGGGAGAGCAGCAGAGCCTGTGCTTGGGTGTCTTGCTGATGTCACTGCCCACTGAGGCTACGCAGCCTCATCCAGGATCAGTCATGGGGTTCTTCTGTTAGGAAAAGCTTCCCCTTTGCTCCATGTGCTTTGGACTAACTTAGCTCTGAAAATATGAGGGAGAGTTCTTGATTTTAGGGGAGAAGTGGTAAGAGAAGAGCTTTCAGAGTTGTCTGTTCTGTATAGAATCCCTTAGGAGATGGAGTGAGCAGCATTCCCATCACTGCTGCTGGAGGGAATCCTGTCTGTTCTGCCTCAGGTCCACGTGCTGATGCCAGCACTGACATTTGGCAAAGGACAATTGTCCAGCCAGGCTGAGATGCTGGAGACCTGTAGAGGGTCTGTGTGAGCTCTGCAAAAATGTAGCTGTTACAGATCTGCACAAAAAGGAAGACTGAGCGTGACAGACCTTCTGCCAGGAGAGCATGTGGGCACCAGAGCCTCTGCCAGGGCGTCCTGGAGGGTGACAGACGTGTTAGATGCTGCTTTTGGCATTTGGGAAGTGGGACAGTGAAGTTTTCCCCAAGACTGTGCAGGGTATTGTAAAACATGGAGTTACAGCAAAACCATTCCATGGCTTCCATATAGTTTGTGATCCTCGTTGCAAGGGATGACTTCTTCATTGGCAGGAACCACGGGGAATTCAGGGAGGAATCAGTGAAGCTAATGAAGGAAGACCCAATCTAAATTTCAGGATGTTTCTACTACAGAATTACTCCAAGATGTTTCTTCCAGTATAGCTAAACCTGTCAACTGCATTCCCTAGCGAGTGGTCATGTCTTGTTTGGAATTAATCACAACTGTTCCTGGTTCTTTTTTAATGTCGAGGTCGTTGCATATCCTGATTTGTTATTTCTCCACAGCTGGTCACAACTAGCTGTTTAAAAGAAATCTGGAAAATAGTTTTGTTGGAAAATGTAGTTGGAGCAGACAGTGCTGATCCAAAGCAATACCCAGAGAAAAGTTTGACTTCAAACCTAGGCGCTTTTTTATGTCAGTTTTGTTAATCCAGCCTTGTTCCTATTTTAGCTATAAAATCATAGAAAAATATAGGTTGCAAGGGACTTCTGGAGGTCATCTGTTCCATACTCCTATTGCTGCAGTTCCAGCATTAGGAAAACACACAAATCAGGTTTCCCTCGTGAGATAGAGCTTATTTTTATGAAGTTGGTGACTATTATTTCTTCTTTTAAAGGTAAGTTGGGTGTTGATTGGTGCTGGCTGCCAGCAGGCTGCACTGTAGTGTTTAGGCATGTCTTGATCTTTTCATTTCAGTGATGTCTCTCCAGTACTAGATATTCTCCAAACTCTGAAGGAGCAAGTGCTCTGCCCTGGGAGGATTACAGGGCTATGTGAAGGAAGTCATCAGCAATTTTATCTGATAATTGTAATGTTTCATCACCCTAACAGAGCACATGGCAACTCATGATTTCTGAGGCTGGATTTAAGCCATTTGCCATGAAAGGTAATGTCTCACTTGCAGTTGGTGGATGAAAGGAAGGAATAACGTTTGATTCCAGACTGTACTGTAATTCTGCTCTTCTCCACTGACAGAGCTTTTCTTCTTTCACAACGAGCCCTCTGCTGTCTGTCTCAGCCTGTTTACAGTCTTAGTCTGGCACAATCACTGCTGTAATGAGCTTACGTGGAGAAAGTATAAGTGAGAGGAAAGTCTCTAGACCTGTTTGGCCGATCTGTATGTCTTGCATCCTCCTCAGGAAGAAGATGAGCTTGTCTGGGACAGTCTGTCCAGAATTGATAAAGCAGGAGCAGTGTTTTCTTGGCTTGATGCAATTCAGGGCCTGTCTTAGTCCTCTGGGCCTGCTGTGGGCTCACTGAGGCTAAGTTCAGGTGGGTCCTTGGTGTTAACCAGGTTTATGAGGTGTTGGATGTGGTTTGTTGGATTCACTCTGCTCTCTCTGAATGAACTTGGATCTTCCGGCAATGTACTGCTCACACCAAGGGCAAGCTCATAGCAGCAATCCTGGTACAAGCCAATGTCAAGCGGTGCTTGTGATCTTGGGTGCATTATTTATACTCCAGACCTTATCCACAAAGGTCATTGCTTGGATAACACTCGCAGGTTCTTCAGGACACCAGTTTTCCAGGAAGCTCTTGGCTTCCAGCTCACTGGGAGCCTGTAAGAGTGCTGTGTCATACTGGTGCAACTTCTTAGGTTGAAGGCTCTGAGTGAGTAACTGAGCTTGAGAGCAGCTCTGTGCCAAAAACATTTCCATTTAAAAGGAGGAAAAAATATTCCAGTATCTCAGTTATTCTTGACTTAAAAAAAAAGGCTAATTTTACTAGAGGCTAAGTAGGTGTGTTTCTCAGAAACTAATCTGCATGGATTTCTTAGCTGTGTTGTGTTGCTACTTGCTGTAAGTGGATACATCTGGAAGGACAAAGGGCGTAAGAAATTCCTGTACTAATTGGAATAGGTGCTGGAAGTATGGATACTTCACAAGATATCAAATCCTCTGTGGGGGCCTAGGGTTGCCCTTGGAGTTATAGTCCATTGTAAGGGTGATAACATCTCTTTTTAAAAAAGAGAGGTTTTGTAACTGTGGTTTGAATGTTTTAAAAATCAGATTCAAAGCGAACACAGAGAGGCTTTTTACCCTTTTATTGAACTTTAGGCACAAAACATTTAAGCTTGCCAAGCTGCTCAGACAACAGGCTACTGTTAGGAGAATTCAAACTTTTAAGGACTGATGTTTTTTAATTAACAGACCTTGCAATTAAAAAATTCCTGTCTGGTGGCAGCATAATTGTTCTTGCCTCCGAGCTGGGGCTCAGGGCACTCCTGCAGAGTCTCTATCAGCAGTACACGAGCTGTGTTTGGCTCCTTTCTTGTGCAGAGTGAGGGTCCTGCAGGTTCCTCTTGATAAGGCTGCCGTGTAAGAAATCAGCTAATTATCAGTTTGTTAATACTTAAAGAGTGTTTCTGAGGGCAGGCCTGTGTGGGGAAAGCAAGCACTGAGGCTTTGGTGTGGTGCTCCTTTGCTGTAGCTGCTGTGTGAGCCCTGTGGGGTGATGTTTGCCACAAGTGCTGAGTGAGAAGCCCTTCTTTGTGTCCTTGCACAGGCAAACCTTGGCAGTGAACAGCATGTCAGACTGGAGCTGGGAGCTTTGTCTTCCTCTCCCTGTGACCTCTGGTACGTTGCCTGAAAGCTCACAGTTATATTTCCTAGTTAAACACTTTTCAACCAGAGAAATTAAAAGTTTACCATGTCTTTTGGAGATGCTCAAGGCTGCACTGGGCATGGCAACATGATCTCATCACACCTACTCTGACTAGGTGATATTTAGCAGACTCTCCCCATATAAATTATTGCATGATTCTGTCATTAATGCAGGAATTAATAAATGCCATGTTCTGTTCAATTTCTGCAGAAACAGAACTCATCTTTATACCAAGCTCAAGGCATTTCTCTAGGTGCAATCGCTGCTCATACTGCAGATTTTCTGCCTTAGAACCACAAGCTCAACTGACGTTTGCATGTCAACACCTGTCCCCATTATCTGCCCTTATTTCTGTCATTCCCTTCTGCCAAAGAGCTTGGATCCACTGCAAAATGATCCCCCTCCAGGGGCAGTGAAAGCAAAATCTATACAAATTCCTTGGCAGCTCTGAGCAGAGTGAGTGAGCAGCTTTCAGGCAGGGTAAGTTCGGGTATGTCTGCAACTTTGTTTGCTTTAAAATGAATTATCTGTGCAGACTCTCTCCCCTTCCTGTACAAAAAACAGTAGACAATAATACCTACCCTTTGTAAATAGACATTGTGTGCCATTCTTAGAAGCTACAGTTGATGATTTCCTGAAAAAAAAAAACCTTTCTCTGAGCAGCCTGTTACAATGTGCTGCTTGAGCTAGGCTAGAGCTACGTGACAAAAAATAGCCACAGTGAAATTTGATCTATCTTTAGATAATGTGATTGATTTTTCCTTTTTTTTTTATTTCTTTTTTTTCTTCATGCTGAAACTGATCTTGCTAGGCTGGGTGAGGTGGAGCAGTCACGTGTGCTTTATTGATACTGGGCTGTGCTTAAAAATTAAAATTGCTAAGTCATCTGAGACATGTATAGGTTCAGTTAATTCCTTCACAAAGAGTATTGGGCAGAGGAAATGAGCCAGTGCATCTCCTGCCAGAAGCACATGGAATGAGGAGAAACAAAAACACAGTGATTGAACTTAGAAATCTAATAAATTTCACTGTACTAAAGTGTTCTAGTAAACTTGCCTGTTCTGGTAGTGCCTGGGGACGTTTTTGGAATATACATCTAATTTCTAAGTGTCTGAGTCATGCCACATAAATGCTTTGAGGTCTTAGATGATTGCTGCCTCATCTTCTGAAAGTGCATTTTGTTAGAGGACTAACATTTTATCCAGGAATAGACATATTTTTAGGAATGCTTCATATTCTTCCATCAGCCAAACACCTGGCAGAAGTGCCCATCCTTCCTTTATTGGGCCGAGGCCTCAGTAACCCCTCCACTGGGGGCTCTGGAACAGTGCTGTGTCCCTTTTTGACCTTGGGACTGGACAGCCCTGTGTACCTGGAGCTGCCTCCAGCACCGTCTGTGTGTCAGTAGGTCAAACAGGAACCCACCTGAGGAGGCTTTGGCCAGGCCAGAGAGCCCTCACACGTGCTCCTGCCTCCTGCTGCAGGTCCAGCTGCTGGTCAGCCTGTGTGACACCGTGAAGGACATCAGAGCTGTGTCCCCAGGTGCTCTACCATCTCCACAGCCAGTGGTCCTTGCTGTGCTCCTCACAGCAGCTGAGGCAATGCAGACCTCAAAGAGATGACAGGACACTGCCAGCAGAGCAGGACTTTGCTTCTAGAACTTTCTTCTGGTGTGATGTATGCTGATAGCCTAAGCTGACTGCTCTGAGCAGATTTCTAGGTCTTTCTGATTAATTAATGGAGCTATTATTTCCTCCTGGAGTCTGGCAGTTGCCCATTTTCTGGGAAGGGATAAGATTGGCATAGTAACTAAATATGCTAACTTAGATGATGGTGTTGCCCACTGATTGAGTCCATGCCCAGGGCTCTATGTCCCTGCCATGTGCTACACACCACACAATCTATGCACAGCTTCCTGCCTTGTAAGATATTTTGAAAGCTGACAAAGAGATTCTTGTACTTAAACATCTTAGAATGTGTTGAATTTGACTTGTGAAGGATTTGAGGTGCAAAGGCACCACACGTATTTTAAATAGGACCATATTGATACAGAACTGCAATGAGTTACTGTTGTCTTAAATACCCAGAGATGCCAAAATATTCAGATATAGGTGATAAAAATTCAGAGCATTTGTCCCTTTCTTTTGGAGTTATTTTGACTAGTCTCCATACCGATAAAACTTAACAGAAGCATTGCAAAAATCATGTTGTGAGGAGAAAGAATTGGAGGTGCTTAATCAAATGTTTTGGACAAGCAGAATGCAAAGAAACATCTTCAGACTCTTGCAGCAGTGTTTTTCCTTTGTATTTGAGTAAAGCTGCATAATCCAACACAGATGCTGCTGTCCTTTGGGCAGTCAGATTTAATGTCTCAACTGTGGAAAGTCGTGACTAAAAGTGGTGCCCATCCCAGCAGAATTGGTGTGTTTACATGGGATGGCACAAGACTTCTGATGGGGGAGAGATTGCAGCCTCTGGCTGCTGCTTTCACTCTGGAGCTGAAAGGAAGGAGTCTGCCTGCAGATACAGAGCACGTGGCATTTCTTTCCTTTTGGAAAGTTATCTCTGCGACCAGGAGCTGGAAACAACCTGCTGAAAGTTGCAGTGTCAGTGGGGTGTTTTGTTAGCAGGGCCAAGTGGCCTGTCCTGTGTGAGGGAAAGCAGACAAATTGCTTTCAAGCTCTGGCAAACCATCCCAGGCCTGTGGCTGTGCTCCAGCCTCTTCTTCGCAGCAGCTCTTAATGATTAACTTAAACACTTTTATAGTCCCTTGAGAATTTAACCTCTGGTTTATATTCTGTGTGCAGGTGGAGGAATCTGAGGCCTTCTCCTCCGTGCAGACCAGGTGACCTCTGATTTTGCGTCTCATCACTTCCGTCTGCCAACCTGTCTGATATGTCGGGACCTGTGCCGAGCAGGGCCAGAGTTTACACGGATGTGAACACACACAGACCTCGGGAATACTGGGACTATGAGTCACACGTTGTTGAGTGGGGGTAAGTCTCTGGGCTGCTTCTGGATGTCCCTGCACCAGGATCAGTCCCCCTGCACACTGGTGCATGGGGAGGCACCTGTGCTGCCTGAGGCTTTTTCATGCTTCTTGGCAGATGTCAAGTGTTAGGATCACAACTTTTCTTCAGGAAAGTGTTTCTTATCCAACTTTTAAATCCTCAGCTGTGCAGGAACATAGCAGCTTCCTTAAAAGGTTGGTTTGAAGAATGTTTGCCAGGTAGTCAGGAAACAACCCCTTTCAGGGGGAAGAAAATCTTTTTCTGAAACAATCTAACCAGCCTTGGGTGCAGGGCTGAAAAGAAGTGAAAAGACTTTCAATCTGAAGTTGCTTCTGACTTGGATGAGTGAAGAGACTCAGCAGACTCAAATAGGTAAATGCTATTTTGTGGCTTGTTGCTCAGCTCTCAGCGAGTGCCTGGGAAAGAAAGGCATTGCTGCTTCTCTGTGGAGGTGTCTAAATTGAGCTCATGACTAAACCGTCCCAGAATCAGACAGCAGTGGTGGCAGCTTCATAGCTCTGCGTTCCTGCTGGGGTATGGCAGGGCCCAGACAGAGCTCTGCCCTCAGCTGTGCTGCAGTTCCAAATTTCTGGAATGTACACAGTTGTCTAAGCATAAGTGCTGCTTTGAGTTGAGTCTGTTTTTAAACAGGCTGCCACTTAAAGTTTTGCTCTTACTTGCTTTGTTGATTTTTTAACAGCATTATACAAGGGAAAATGTAGCTTCCAAATATAGAGAGACTGGGAGAAGGGATAGCTTGTGTTTGCTGATGCTGAAATACATAGTTGGGCTTTCAGTCTGTAGTTCTGGATTGAATCTAATGTGGGCAGATAGAAGCTCCATGTTTCTCTCCTAGTTCTTAATCATCCCATTCAGGAGAGGTAAGGCACTAGTTAATCCCCCTTGTCTGGCAGGTGAGGCAGTGATTGAGTGTTAAGGGGCAGTTTGTAAATCATGATGGAAATGACTGAGCTCTTTGGAACTCTAACCTTTTCTCTCCACAGAAATCAAGATGACTACCAGCTAGTTCGAAAATTAGGCCGAGGCAAATACAGTGAAGTATTTGAAGCCATCAACATTACAAATAATGAAAAAGTAGTTGTTAAAATTCTGAAGGTGAGCTGGGGATTGGGCAAAAGATAAAACCTGTCTTGAGGTGATCAGGAGGCCAGAAAGGGCTGTTTGATGTTCTGAAACTGAAATCCTTGAAGCCTGGCTTTGGAGTGTCACTCAGTGGGGCAGGCCATCGCTGGTACAAGCCCTGCACTTGGTTAGTAAGTCACATCTCTGCCTGTAAGGAGTTAGGCTCTGTCTTGAAGAAGCCCTGATGTGAGACACCTTTTTACTTGGAGCCAAGCAACACTTCAACAGCTGACTACAAAATTCTCACCTTCTGCCTTGGCTTGCTGGCATGGGCATTTAGTGGCCCTCAGATTGCTCATGGACTTGTCATAGTTAAACATTTGCCACATGCCAGTTAAGAAGTTTGGAACTATCATAGAATCACAGAACTGTGTGGGCTGGACAAGCCCTCTAAGAGTCCAACCATCCCCCAGCACTACCAAGGCCACCACTAAACCTTGTCCTCAAGTGCCACATCTACATGCCTTTTAAATCCCTCCAGGGATGATGACTGCCACTGGAGCAGCCTCTTCCAGAGCTTGACAACCCTTTCCATGGAGAAATTTTTCCTGGTATCCAACCTAAAAGTCCCCTGGCACAACTTGAGGCTGTTTCCTCTTGTGCTGTCACTTGTCCTATCAGATCATGTTCAGCTTTAAAAATAAAAATGCCATCTTCCTGCCTTTCCTTCCCATGAAACTAATGTCTGTACTGTCAGGGTTGTGTGGTGAGAAGGAGACTGCAGATACTTGAGCCCTTAGTGGGGTGATCCATACTCAGGTTATGTTGCAAAGGCTCTGATGTATTTTGCTGATCTGCAGTCACCTACCTTTGTCATCTGGGTGTTGAGCTATTAGTCTCACTTTACCTCAGTGCTTTATGTTACACTTTGGGTTTTTATTCTTCAGCCTGTTAAAAAGAAGAAAATCAAGCGTGAAATCAAGATCTTAGAGAACTTGCGAGGAGGGCCCAATATCATCACCCTGGCAGATATAGTGAAAGATCCTGTGGTGAGTACGGGAGGCACTTAGACAGTACAACTGGGTGTAGTTGCTGTGTTTGACTTCAGCTCTGATCTGGGCTTTTGTTTTCCCCTGCTTTTAAATCCTGCTTTTGAATCGACTAATCAGATCTGCTCTTAATCTGATAAACTTCTTTCAGAGGCCCTTCCCCCCACAGTGCCTTCAGCCCCTCACTCTGTGAGGATGAGATACCAGTGAGCTGAGGCAAGTTAATTCATTCTGCAAACAGTGCTGCCAGGGGCTGTGGGCTTTGGCTCTGCTTTCTCTCTCTGAGGGGAATCATAAGTATGTTGGAGGCAGAGGGGCTTTGTGCAGTTTTAGGAGAAAAAAATGATTTAATTCGTTATCGTGAATAAAAACTCATTATCTCAACTTAACATGGCTGAACACTTCTCTCTCTGTTTTAGTCTCGGACACCTGCTTTGGTTTTCGAACACGTTAACAACACAGACTTTAAGGTACAGTGTGGGATGTGAACTCTAATGTTTGTCTTTTGAAAGCCACTCGTACTGTGTTTCTGGGGAAAGGCAAGTACATAGGGCAGGCAGGTTATTTCATCATGCCCTTCCAGCATAGGAACTGCCTTTCAAGGCAAAAACAACTGAGGGAGAAAATTAGTCCTTCAGCACCATTTTGCTCGAGAACTTCTGCGAATCCAGATTCCAAGTGGTATTTAACCTTGTGAGCAAATGAACCTGTTACCGTGTGGCCCATCAGTGCATGTCTGTGTGAAGTGTTTTGCTTTTATGTATGTAACTATTGGAGCCACTTTAAATGTGGACAGTTGTTTCTGTAGCCTTCTATACTTCTGGGAATGGGGATTTAAATGTTTCTTTGTCCCCTCCCTACTGACCTGCCTCAGGAGGAGAATGGCTGGGCAATGCCATCAGGAGTAGCTGCTTAATGTTGCAGAATACCCTCAGCCTTTTTGTGACCCAGACTGCAGGTGTGATCCATCCTGCCGGTGCAGCTGGAGGGAGGTAGTGACGAGCCAGAATGTGCTGTCTGAGCAGAGCTGGAAGTAAACTATCTATGGGAAATACAGGGGGAGATGAACAGACTGATTGGAGTTGGGTGTGGGGATCAGAGTAGTTTGGGAAACTTGGACTGTTCCTCCGAATGGGTTTGGAGAACCACAGCAGCCCAGAACAGGGGTGGGTGGTTCTGGATTGGCAAGGATTGATGGCTGTTCTGAGTGTTGAACACTGATATGATGTGTTTGTGTCCCACAGCAATTGTACCAGACATTAACAGATTATGATATTCGATTCTACATGTATGAGATTTTGAAGGTAAGTTGGTGTTTTGCTGTTTTATTGGTTTATTTCTAGGATTTGCACTCAGCTGATTCTGTGGAGACGGTTCTCATGTCAACGGTGGGGGGAAGGGAAGAGAAAGCCTGTGAAAGTATTGGGCAGAAAAATATGTCAAGTCGGCATCAATTTTTCAGTCTACAAATTTTAGTCCCTTTTTTGGGTTTTGGTTTTTTTTTTTGAGGCTTGCAGAGCCTTTGGGTACACTGAGATAGCTTAAGATCCCAAATCAGAAGTACATGTATCCTCTGAAAACAAAAAACTGTAAGCTGTTACTGACTGGGTTTGTGCTCTGATGTAATGTGAGTCAATTGTCTTTGTCCATTCTTCTCAAACAAGTAATTTCTCCTTAGGAGTCTGGAGAAAGGGAACTTGTTTGATCAATAGTGCCTAGTAACTATGCTTTTGAGGACTCTGAAATTTCAGTTTTTAGGAGGAAGCACATGAAATAAAGTCAAGACAGTTCTGTTGCTGCGACCTCCCTTTGAGAGGAGGCTCTGGAAGTGTTTGGTGTGGGTCTAGTCCAGGATACAACACTGGGCACTGTTGCCATGTAGTTAGACTTGGTCCACGTGAAAATACTGAGAGTATAGTTGAACTTGGGAGGTTCTTGTGACTGCAGCATCAGTTTTTGTCCCCTGTAGGCTCTAGATTACTGCCATAGCATGGGAATCATGCACAGAGATGTCAAACCTCACAACGTCATGATTGACCATGAGCACAGAAAGGTAGTGTGGGGTGACTGGGGGGCAGAGGGGGGTCCTGCTTTTCTCTTGGCAAACTGGGATCCCTTCTGGGGACTCCTGTGTGGTGGTACTAGAAGACCTCTTCAAGGGGGACTGCTCTTTCATTGTGTGGAGAAGTGTAAAATGAGGTTCTCTGCACAGCTGTTGGAAGGTTTTATGGGCTAACTGTAACCCAGGGTCAAGGTTGCAGGGAGTGGGTTTTATTTAGACTGGTTTGGGGAGAATATGTAACCAAGTACTCTGCTCAAATTAATTGCAAATGGAAGACTTGTAAATGAAATTCCAACTAAACTCACTTGCAGTGTCAGTTCATCCAGAGGAGCATCCCTTGAGCCTTTTTCCTTTGTTTTCTACCCTTTCTAGCTTAGACTAATAGACTGGGGTTTGGCTGAATTCTATCACCCCGGCCAGGAGTACAATGTCAGAGTGGCTTCCAGATATTTCAAAGGACCTGAACTCCTTGTAGATTATCAGGTAAGAATTACTAGGACTTCTCTCTGACTTTTATATGGAAAGTCTGTGCCATGTCAAGGTAAAAAACCCAAAATTCAGATGTCTAGAGAGTTGAAGCTAAAGACAGTCTGTTCCAAAATGTATGGCTGGAAGCAGTGGCTATAAAGCCACTGAATTAAAGAACCTAATGAGTAGTCTCAGGACCTGAGGAAGAGCTGAAGAACTATCATCATGGATCTTGGAATACAAATGTTGAATATTTTTTTAGCCAGGCTGCGTTTGCAGTAAGGTACAGGAATGAAACAAAGCCCCTGTGGGAACAGCGAGTACTGCATGAACTTCTAAATTAAGCTATAAAAGCATCCCCATATCTGATGGCAGTTTGCATTATGGAAATCACAGTGTTCCTGGTGACTTTCAGACCATGCTGGTTCTGAAGAAAGGCATATCCTCACCTGCCCACGGACCTTGGGGAGTCCACTCCTTTTGTTGCTTGTTTGATGCTTCCCTTCCCACCACACACTTCTCAGTGGTTCGTAGCAGTGAAAATAGAAAAAGGCACTAGTCTCTAATATCCTTGTGGACAGGGATGGAATTAGGATACCTGCTGATTGCTGAATCCCAGTTTGAGTAACTGGAACGCTGAGCTGAACAGTGATCTAAGGATGAAGATGCATGAAGATAGTTCAGTCTCTTTCCAGCATAATGTGGCTGTGTTTGTGTCAGTGGAGGGAGGGGGAGGACCCTGTTAGTTTTGGGAGTCTGTTCTGCTTGATTCATTAGCAATTGAATTGTCCTTCTGGTTTTGTACAGATGTATGATTACAGTCTGGATATGTGGAGCTTGGGTTGCATGTTGGCTAGTATGATATTCCGAAAGGAGCCATTTTTCCATGGCCATGACAACTATGATCAGGTGAGAACTGGTCATGTACAATCTCTGTTCTCCTAGCACCGTGCAGGCTTCCTGCTTAGGCTTCTATCAAGTGATCAGAAGAAGAATTTAAGCCTTTCTCTAATGGCTTCTTTGCTCAGTTTGAAGCCACATTCCTTTTCTCGAGTGTTGCAAGATTATGTAACCAATTAAATGGAAATGGATTTATAGTGCTTTGTACTTAGGAGCTCCTCAGCAGCTATCTGGGAAAAGCTGTAACAACAGTTCTATTAAGGCTGGTGTGTTCTGGTACAGACTGACTACTCCTGAGGTTGTGCTATGTGGAGAGCCACTGCCCACCCTCCCCCTCTGTCTAGAAACTCTCAATTTGGTACAGGTTCATGTAGATTCTGAAATCTTTGATGTGTTGCCTTTAGGCCAAAATTTTTATACTCAAACCTTTACCACCTGCTCTGCATGTGATTGACATGCAGATATTCTAGAACAGGGACCTTCTGTTCTCAAACCTTCATCCTGGAGCTCTCTGGAGTGATGCTTCACCCTTCACATGCAAAATCCAGTGTTTCTGCTTTTTTGACCAGTTATTCTTGCTGGTTGGTTTTGAATATTCTGTTGGTTTTGAATATTTTCTTGCTACAGAGGGAGTTAGTGTTGCAGGGCCTCAGGTTTTAGAGATTTTTAGGGTGTGTGTGGCTCCCTCCTGGCTGCCTTGGGGTACTGAGCTCCAGCTGTGAGTGGAGGCACATTTCTGATGCCTGGGATTGTGTGTGGCTGGGGAAGCCAGAGCCACAGGATGGTCCTGTGGCTTCTGGTTCAGACCACTGAGACCAGGTTCAAGCTCCCAAGGGAATGTGCTGCTGTATCTTCACATGGGCTTTGGCATTATCATTCCCTCACAGTAATGACTTTTTTTTTTGTTTATTCCCAGCTGGTGAGGATAGCCAAGGTGCTGGGAACAGAGGATCTGTATGACTACATTGACAAATACAACATTGAGCTGGATCCACGTTTCAATGACATCTTGGGCAGGTGAGCCAAGGTCTGGAGTCTCTTTGATAGGCCTGGACAGCTACAGCTTTGTCAACAGACCTTGAAGCAAACAAAAACTTGTGGGAGAAATCAGAGCCAGGATTCTGGAGAACTGTCACTTTGTGCCTTCAGTCCCTTTTGCCAGTGCTTCCCATAGTCCTTTATATGGAAATGGACCTGAGGAAAGATTTTTAAATGTCACCCAGGCAATAAACGAACTGCTGGAGCAGAAAGCATGAAGGGCAAACGCTCTTTCCAGGCTTGGGGGGGGGGAAAAAACCAAACCAGTCTTTCTCAGCATTACAGTACAGAAAGTCAGGTACTGCTTAAAATATCATTTGCATATTTTTTTCCCCTCATAGAGTTATTTGTGTGATACATACCAAAACTAAAGGAGCTAATGTTGTGGGTGTAAGAGAAGGGCAGAACATGGAATTTTAGGACTGTACATCTATTCTGAGCTTTAGTCCTGCTGCTCTCTGGGCCTCTGCAGGGGCTGTGGTGTCCTTGCAGGGGCTGTGGTGACTGTGGTGTCCTTGCAGGGGCTGTGGTGGCCACGGTGGCCATGGCAGCTGTGCCACCACGTGGAGACACAGTGCACTACTGCTCTGTGTCCTGGAATGCCTCAGGCCTGCTGCTGCCACATGGAGCAGTGACCCCTCTCAGGGGTGGACATCTGGCACAGCTTGTGCTCCCAGAAGAAGGGAATTTTGGCATCCCTGTGCCCTGCGTGGCCTGATTTGTGTGTCTCTTCCTGCAGACACTCCCGTAAGCGATGGGAGCGCTTTGTTCACAGTGAGAACCAACACCTGGTGAGTCCAGAAGCTCTGGATTTCTTAGACAAGCTGTTGCGATATGATCACCAGTCACGACTCACAGCAAGAGAAGCCATGGAACACCCCTACTTCTGTAAGTGTCAGCTGCTGCCCTAGGAGTTCTGCCTCTGGGAAGTCTCTGTTCCACGGTGGGTTGGGCAAGTGGGAGCTGACAACAGCAAATAATTGTGCTTTATCTGAGGCTGCTGGTCTGGGTGGTGGGTAAAGCAGGCCACTGCCACCCACACCAGACAAGAAAACAAGGATGCCCATGTCAGGCCTGTGAATCAGCAGGTGATATCAGGGAAAGTCACCTAAATGATGTGACTTGGGATTGCTTTCAGCCAGTGTGCATGGATTCCTGTGTTCTGATAAACCCAAAGAACTCTGGTTTGTTGAGACACAGCCCTTGTAACTCCCTTTGTTTCTCAATTGATTAGCTACTGATACACTCAGGTCTTGGTTTTGCAAGCAAAAATTAGCTTCCGCTAGTAAGTGTGTTTAAATGCTTGGTGTTTTTCCCAAATAGTGATATTTAGGGATTTGAAACAGCTGCAGCAATGCAAAACGTCACTGTTTGCTCAGGTGTTTTTTTTCTTGCTGCTGAAGACTCATGTTATTAACAAACAACAGAGATCTGTGCTACACCTGTGGGAAATACCACAGGGAAATGTTTTGCAAGTGTGAGCATTAGTGAAGCCAAAAGCTTAGAACATGAGAGTTGGACAAACAGTTAATTAACTTGTGTCCACGTAGAGGTACAGGCTGTGCTGAGCTCAGCGTGAGGAAAGGCAGCATTTGGAATTCCCCTGTCTGAGGCAGGAGGCCTTGGAGGCAGGAAGGGATTATCCCTGTTCAGGTGAGAGTGTTATTTACCTGCTGCTGAAAATAAAGACTTAGTAAGTTGGGATCATTTCACAGAAGACAACAAACTCCAGTGACACTCCTGACAGCCCACAAACTGCTGTGGGATGTGTATAGAGACATGACACATGATTGTAATTACTGATAATCTCTCTGCTTGCTACACCCATTCTGGGTTTGGCTTTGTGCAATTGCACAGTTGCTTAGCAGAGGAAGGAGATCAACTTCACC
>NW_008656986.1:0-3527 GCF_000695815.1 Acanthisitta chloris | reverse complement strand
TGAACCCCAAATCATAGCACTTAGGTGCCTTTCCCTGATATCCCATGGTCTTGGTACCTTCTTGAGTGCTTCTCACTGGAGCTGGTGGAAACTTCTCTGTTCAAGTGGGTTGATGTTACTGGACACAGGCAGTGTGTCAGGACTGGCTGAGCACAGAGGCCATGGGCAGTCAGTGTGCTTCAGCTGCTCATGGCAGCACAGCACCTAAGGGTAGTGTGTTCTTTCTAGATCCCATTGTGAAAGACCAGGCTCGGATGGGCTCATCCAACATGCCAGGTGGCAGCACTCCTGTCAGCAGTGCCAGCATGATGTCAGGTCAGTTCTCTCAGCTCTTCCTGGTGCTCGGTGTGTGTGTAAGCATTTGTACGTGCTGGGTGAGTGTGAGGATCTAGGAGGGTGAGCTCTGCAGGTGGGGTATTAGGTCATCCCCTGGGACCAACAACAAGGGCAGGGAGGGCTGATAAGTGGGTGGGAGAGTGCAATACATAAGACCTTGGGCAGCTTGACCTGCTTTTCTGGTCTTGTTTTAAGAAGTGCTTTGCAGTTGGATTTTGTGGCTGCAGTTTGAAGGATAAATGCACTGGCACAGGTTGCCCAGAGAAGCTGTGGATGCCCCATCCCTGGAAGTGTTTAAGTCCAGGTTGGATGGGGCTTGGAGCAACCTGGTCTAGTGGAAAGTGTCCCTGCCCACAGGAGGGGATTGGAATAAGATGATCTTTAAGGTCCCTTCCAACCCAAACCAGTCTGTAATCTGTGATCCTGCCACACCTCTGCCTGCCTGTGACACTCAGATGTGTGCCAACCTGTGCCCTGCTCAGAGGCCACAGAGAGTAGTGACAGATCTTTAGTCTCAGCTTATTTTGGCAGCTCTGGAAACATAACTGACCTGCAAAGCTACCACTTGATTTCAGGGGCTGAGCTGTCCTGGATAGCAGTGGTTTCATGCACAATTAGGTTTCACTCTAATTCCTGCTTACCTGTCTGTCTTCCAGGGATTTCTTCAGTGCCAACACCTTCACCCCTTGGACCTCTAGCAGGCTCACCTGTCATCTCTGCCACCACCACGCTGGGGATGCCAGTTCCAGCTGCTGCAGGCGCCCAGCAGTAGTGATGGGCTCTGTCTCCTGCTGCCTGAGCTGAGTCAGGTGGGGAAGAGGTTTCCCCCTCCACCTCTCCTCAGGACGCAGCTCGTGCCTGGCAGGGGAAGGGAGGGGATGAACGCTTTGGAGACACCGTGTCTGAACTGTTGCTTGTGGATTTATAGTAGTTCAGTCATTATATACAAAATTATTATAGGCTGATTTTTCTTTTTTTACTTGAACTTTTCGTAACTCAGGGGGTTCCCTGAAAATACCTACAGATGGAATATTTCTCGGACAGTTTTTCTTTCCCCCACCTCAGCCCCACCCCTCCCCCCAAAAAATTACTCTTCATTTAAGAACAAAGATGATTCAACAGCATTTCCAAGCTCTTGCATCCTGCTGGAAATCTCTTCTCTTCATGTTCCCACCATTATTCCTCCATGAGCCTACACTTTGGGGGATTGTGCTGTTCTCCAGAGACTACCAAACCAAGTCTTCTTGAGGCAGGGGAGGGGATTCTTAAAGTACCACTCACTGGAACCCCATGTCCTGCATATGTCCCAGACAGGGTACACTGAGGAGACAATTCCAGTAGGGAGAGGTGGGATAAGCTTGAAAGGAATAAGTGCAGATAATGTCCAAACCCCTAATTGGATTGGATAATGTCTCCTTAGGAGCCAACCAGGATGCCAAGTCACCCCTTGCATGTAGTTTTAGTCTTAAAAATGAAGTTACTGATCCAATTGGAGTCTTTGCCACCTCCTGAGACAGGTGCTCCTGGAGAGTGAGCCCTGTTCTGATCAGCCCCTTTCTCACAGAGGGTTCTTCCTGCCATTGCTTGGCTTGGATCTCTGGAATTAGTTTTGTTATTGGGTATATTGTTTTTAAATTGTTTCTATAGGTTTCAAGCTGGTGGCTACTTAAAGCTGGAAAAAATCAGACTGCGCCAAGTCCGATCCCACATCTTCACCCACATCCCCTCCCTCACGTGCCATGTGGTGAGAATACCAGTTACCTCACAGTCTTGTAAATATGCACTGAGAGGAAGGAGTGAGCAGACGTTAACTTAAACTGAAATGGTAGATCAGTAATTGTGGACAAATATTATCATTGACAACGGAAAAACACCCTTGTTACAGCCCTGCTACCCCTTGCTGTGTATATATACTTTGTCCTTCATATGTGAAAGATCCAGTGTTGGAATTCTTTGGTGTAAATAAACATTTGGTTTTATTTATCGAGGTTAGATTTAAGTTCCCTGTGTAGAGGCCTCCCTGGGGTGGTGGTACACTGACACAGGAGTGGTGACAGCCCTGCGTGTCCTGGGCAGGGCCTGTCCCTGTCACACACATGGGGAGCAGTGCAGAGGAGCCTTACACAGACATCACAAGCCAAAGTATCTCCTGGGAGAAGGATCTTTTGCCATAAAGCTGAACACCCCCTTATGCCTCACCTCTCACAGATGGGGAAGTGACAATTCACAGGTTTTTGTGTGTGTTGCCATTCATTGAATTTCTGTGACTTTTCGGGTCACTTAATGCTTGTGAGGCTCAGCTGGTGTGGCTGCAGACACAATGGCACCTGTCCCTCTTGGTCACCTCCCATCCCAAAGCCATTGCAGCAGTTGCTTGTCCTGGGCCTTGAGTGCTCTTCCCATGCTGATGCCTTGGCCTGCAGCTCCTGCTGTCCCAAGCACCTGTCCCTTGTCTGGTTTTGGGGGTGATGGACACATCTTTCCAGGTAACTTCGGTTAACTTTAGGATGGAACATGAGGGCTGGGTTAAACTGACTCCTAGGACAGGGAAC
This sequence comes from Acanthisitta chloris, assembly GCF_000695815.1. Taxonomy (NCBI): domain Eukaryota; kingdom Metazoa; phylum Chordata; class Aves; order Passeriformes; family Acanthisittidae; genus Acanthisitta; species Acanthisitta chloris. The sequence continues at coordinate 639 of NW_008656986.1, read as the reverse complement.
ATAGCCCCATTTCATGGGCACAAGGATTTTCATCTGCACCAGGGAGGCTTTGTCCTCCATGACTTCATCCAGTGGAAATCCATTGTGCTTAACCTTTTATAACCTCAAGTACTGTGGAAGTTGGGCTGTTGACTGTTACCTCAACATGCTGTCACATAAAAGCACCCACTATGCCAAAATACAGCTTGTTTGTGCTAGGTCGAGGCCTATGCAGGACATTTAACCAGGTTCTTTGGTTATTCCAAGCAAGGAGTCCCTTTGCACCAGGATAAGGTGCATGGACAAGGAGGCTGCAAGATGCTGGCAGTCCCATTGATTACTCTGGGTGAGGAGTCCCTTTGCACCAGGATAAGGTGCATGGAAGAGGGGACTGCAAGTGGCTGGCAGTCCCACTGATTATTCCAGGCGAGGAGTCCCTTTGCACCAGGATAAGGTGCATGGAAGAGGGGACTGCAAGTGGCTGGCAGTCCCACTGATTATTCCAGGCGAGGAGCTTTGGCCGTGACAGCCCCTTGCAGGCAGCGCCAGGGGCTCATTGCCAGCGGCTCTGCCGAGGGAGCGCGGGTGGTTCACCGGACACACCGGCGCGGAGTGCCCGCAGCCCCGCGGGGGCTGCTCCGCTGCGGGGCCGAGCGCGTT